>NC_133863.1:1303939-1606639 GCF_044706935.1 Curcuma longa | reverse complement strand
TCCGCCCTTCCGTCACACTCACATCAGCATCAATCCTGCCGCTTCCAAGTAAGAAGTATACTTAGGCTTTAATTTTGATTAGTATGATTTTATGTTAGATATGCTTCTGATTAATAGCCTCAAGCATGATGTTTAAGTCAAACCTAGCTATTATGATTAGCCCAGCGAATGATTTTAAGTAGACATGTTTTTCATTAGCCTATGAATAATTATTAAGTTATGCATGATTAATAGATGCAAGATTTTGATAGAATTTAGCTAGTGGAATTTCTATTTAGAATTGAAAAATGATAAAGTAAGTAGCATCCCTCTAGTAGTAAGGAGGAGGGTTTTTACAATATTCTTTCTTTTAGTCAAAGAATAATTGTTAAGTTAGGCATGTTTATTATTAGCCTTTAAAAAAAAAATGATTCTTAAGTTAGGCATGCTTATTATGATTAACACAAAGAATGAATTTTAAGTTAGACATGTAGAGAGATTATTGTTTGTATCCAAAATGAAAGTGATACATGCATGTGTAATAATGAAGTTTTAGTAGTGTCAATAAGGTATTGACTTTTCTGTTTCGTCGTACCATCTTACTGAGGAGTAGGAGGATAAGAAGACTTTAGAAAATGTTATGATTGATAGGAATGAGTGAAAGGAATGAAAGTTTTCCTAGCTTTATCTTTACATAGAACTTTGATAGACATATCAATCTGGAAAAAAAAAAAGAAAAAAAAGGGGGACTTAGCTATAAAAAAAAAAAAAAAATTATTTTATTATGGACGATATAATAGAGGATAAAATACGGCCAATCCCATCTAAGGATATAAGCTTCATTGTTGTAGTTACCTATGCATGATTTTAGCTTAAGGTATATGTAGTATAAATGGTCATCATAACCCTAGGACAAAGGTTCATGATAAGACTATCTGATCCAAGAATAGGAGGGTAATTGGGAACCTAGGGAAACTATTGAAGAAAGATAAACACATGCCTAAGAATATATTTAGAAATGTCCAAAGAGGAGAAACAATTCTAGAGTTTGAGAATAAATAAATGAATAAACTCCTTATATCAATTATGTATTTTATATCAATGGCTTCCGCATCTTAAATTGAACAGTTGTTTTATTCCGTTATAAGAATATTCCTTTTGATAGAATTTATCTATTGGATTTTCTACCAATAATTTAATAATGACAATAGATATACGTAACATCCCCCTATTAGAAAGGAGGAGGGTCGTTACAAATGGTATCAGAGCCGGCTCCGCCCTTCCGTCACACTCACATCAGCATCAATCCTGCCGCTTTCCAAGTAAGAAAGTATACGTAGGCTTTACTTTCTTTTATGATTAGTATGATTTTAGGTTAGACATGCTTATGATTATTAACCTCAAGTATGATGCTTAAGTCAACCCTAGCTATTATGATTAGCCTAGCGAATGATTTTAGACATGTTTTTCATTAGCCTAAGAATAATTATTAAGTTATGCATGATTAATAGATGCAAGATTTTTTAAAATTTACCGTTGACCTTATCCGCCCTTATGCATAGCATAAGAGGAACCTTCGACTTAGACATGTTCATATATATGTATAGGTATGTAAGATAATGAACGATTAATTGAATAAAAGGTTACTTTAGTATTACTTGTCATGTATGAATAGAAAAGATGGCTAGAAGACGTGTTAATACTGAGCCAAATGATGAGCCCTATTAGAGTTGATTGTCCAAATGGGGAGGAGATATGAAAAAGGAAGTTCGTATCATAATTTAATAGAGATGGGAATATCAACATTGTTGTTCCTATAATCTTTTTGGGAGATGTTGTAATAGCACTAAGCAAAACAGGTAATTGACTGATTAGTTAGTTAACCCAGGATGAATTACCAACTAATAGAATGAGTTTAGTTATCTCAGTTGATGAAGCAATTAAGATAGCTTTTGGCAAACCCAAGGGTCAGGGAAGCCACGTGGGAATGTAAAGAAGATATGAGTTGTAACACCCCGATTATTTCTCCCTATTTTTAGGGATTTTAATTATATTTAAAATTCTAATAAAAGTACTTTAGTTAAACAATAGAAGAGAGTTTAATAAAATAAAATGGATAAAAAGGTTTGTCTCGCGAAGACAAATCCAACAAAACTTGTTTGGATCAAATCGGAGATCGTTTGGTTAATAAACCAAGTGAACCAAAATTGAACCCGGTTCGGTTCAATCGTTATAATAGGATTTAGCCGGTAGTTTAGATTTAATTGGGTAAAGTTACTGTGCACTCCTCAAATAAACGCCGCCTCTCTCTCCGCGCGACTCGCGCCCACGAGCCGCGTCCGCCGCCCGCGCGGACTGCGTCCGCCAACCCGCCGCCCGATTCCGCCGGCGGAAAACGCGGAACGGAACGAGGAGGAAGCTATAAGAGAAGCCACGACCCAACCCTAGCCACCACTCCTCCTTTCCCTCTGCTCGCGTCCGCCGCGTGAAGACAACCAAGCCGCCGCCTGCAGCACCGCGACGCCTCTGCTCTGCACAGCACCGCCGCACCTCCGTCGCCGGAAGCCCCGCGCCGCCGTCTTCCCCTGCACGCGCCGCCTGCATCCTCGTCCAGTCGACGCCGGAGCCGACGCCACCCCTGTTCTGCGGATTCACGCGAGGAAGAAGACGGGTTTAATAATTAATTAACTGAGTTAATTAATTAAGGTAAGTGAATTGATTACTAGTTAAGCTATTAATTAATTAGTTGATTAATCAGTAAGTTAATTAGGTATAATGATTCGGCGGATGAAGGTAGATTAATTAGTGCTTAACATTATTTGATTGGTAAGTTAATAAGGTTGTTCATCTATATTGGTAATTAGGATATTTAGGTTAATTAATGTAATCGAATTAATTGGTTCATTAGTTAAGGTTAATCAAGTAATGAATGTTGATTTAATCAATGATTCAGAAAGTTAATCTAGTTAATTGGATTATAAACCTAACTAATGATTTAGTTAATCAGTTTAATTAGTTAGTTACTTGTTAACCTAATTAAGTAGTTAATTAGTGTGATTAATTAATCCGTTAACTAATTAATGTTCCATTAATCTTAGTGAATTGGTTAAGTTAGGTTTAGTGGTGAAGGATTAATGAAGCAATCAAATTAAATAGATAAATTGGAAATAGTAAGTAGATTTGGGGTAAGATTAACTCTTGACCCAATTGAGTAATTAGATTAGGTTAATGATTTCGATTAAGTTATAGTTATGATTTTTGTTAGGTCGCGCGAAGAAGGTACTAGAGCACATCGGAGAAGGTCTCCGGTTTCATAAACCTTAGCGTTAAAATCTTAGTGAACGGACAAGGTAAGTACATTTCTCACCTGCAGTATGAGTTGTTCCGTTACTTTCTTTATTGTTTCCACAATATGATTTGATAGAGCATGCATAAAGTATTCTTTCCATGACATCATTTTAAGTTAAAGCAAGTGTAAATTGTTTCTTCCAAATTGCATGATATAAGAAGTATAAGAAATGTATTTTACTTTTAAGAGGCGGGTATCGGGCCAAAGGTTCGCCCATCGAGAACACTTGGTACCAGGATTCATAAACTTTAGTACTTAGCCTGGAGGTCTAGAGTTCGAATCCTGGGGAAGGCAAAAATCTACTTCCAGGGGTGGAAAGTCCAGATGAGTAACGACACGGTCGACGAGCCGACGGTCGACGGTCGACGACCACAAGGGTCGCCAAATGGGCCGCCGAATGGACCGCCAAATGGGCTGGGCCGGATGAGTAACGACACGGTCGACGAGCCGACGGTCGACGGTCGACGACCACAAGGGTCGCCAAATGGGCCGCCGAATGGACCGCCAAATGGGCTGGGCCGGGTCGTTACAATTCAAACGTATGACTTTCAATTATAAAGAAGCTAAGAAATTTTCTATGCAATACAAATATTTCCATGTTCAGGTAGTTTCTGCTTAAGTACATGACTTCATAACTACAAGTTATTTCCTGTTTAATTACTAAGAAAGCATGCAATGATTTCCGTTGTTTTGTGAGATTAGGTATGTACTTACTAAGCTTTGCTTATAGTTGCATTCCTTATACTGCAGATAGAGGTAAAGAAAAGTGTTAAGCAACGGGAGGCAGCAGGAGCAGTGTTCGATGTGTGTGGCGGCGGAACCGCGGATTAGAATAAATAAATGAATAAACACCTTATATCAATTATGTATTTTATATCAATGGCTTCCGCATGCATCGCAAATTGAACAGTTGTTTTATTCCGTTATAAGAATATTCCTTTTGATAGAATTTATCTATTGGATTTTCTACCAATAATTTAATAATGATAAGATATACGTAACATCCCCCTATTAGAAAGGAGGAGGGTCGTTACATATTCATCACTTGAACTAAATGAAAGGACACTTGACAAATAGTAAATAATACAAGAGTCCAAATGTCATGCTTGGTTATATACCAAAAATTTATGAATTTATAGTCATACCTCTGCTTCTACTGAACTAAAAGAAGGATAAAAGAGTGTTTGATGCAAGCGCATTATTGCAGCTATTATAACTCCATGTGCAAATGTTAGCCAATGTAAAAAAATATCTATTGGTGGCGCATTACAAACCTTATGAATGCATTTAACACAATACATACCTAGGGAAGACGATAACATCAGGAACATTCAAAGTGCAGTGGAAGCTGCTCTGCGGCTTCCCATGAAAAAAGCTCTCTTCAAAATCAAGTGCCAGATTATTCTGTGCACCAACAACCACAAAGTAATCCATAACCTTCTAGAACCAAATATTTCTGAACATGATGTGAATAATCACAGACATTACTTGCAATATATCCTTTAGCTCCGCAATGAACTCCTTCGACACCTCCCTATGAACGCCCTTAACCACTAATTCAGTGCTACATTTCCCTCCAACCCTAGACCTATAACAGAAGCAAAGATCAGTCGATCCACTCCAAGCGATCAAAGCGAGAGGGAACAAGACATCAAGAAGGACAGACGGCCGCCGAATACCGGATATCTCCGCAGGTCGCAAAGGGAAGGCGCAGCGACGGGTCGGAGATTGAAGGCAAGAGTGGCTCCTGCAGCGACGGTGGGGGCGAAAGTGGAGAGGTGCGACGCGGAAGGATCTTCGGAGGTGAGATTTGGAAATTGGAAGGCAGTAACCAGCGAAGTAGAACGGGCCTTTGTTGGGCTAGGCCCAATAGCTCATAGAGACCCAATGGGCCCATTTCCAATCTAGTTAATCCTTGACTCTGCTTGGTGAGCGCGTGCCGCATTCAGAGAATGCCACGTCCAAGAGAACCTTCCTATTAATGGCAACGTAAGATAGAGACTCCGGATTAGACCAGCAGATCTCGCTGTTCGAGCCTTCTCCCGTCTCCATCAAGGTGCGATTTGTTTCTTTCCAGTGAAGAGCTTCCTTCTTGTTCGTGTTTTTTTTTTGGGTAGGTTTTCATAATTTTGCAATATAGTGTTTGCAGAATGTTCAGATTTAGAGGAAGTAAGCTTCTTTTGTTTGATCGTAACGTAAGATCTCGTTCTTTCGGGTGGGATTTTTTTTTCTGGTCGGCGATTTCTTTCTTCATTTGAACCTTAGGCCAAAAGAGTGTCGGATTAGTGGTGATTACCGTTTTCATTAAGGTTTTACTTGCATAGACACTTCATCAACACTAGTCTAAGTATTTTGTGTTAGGCTGGAAATTGTTTTTTGATCAAGCTGGAGATGGCGATCTTACTGCTTTATTGGATCTGTCAACAGAGGATCCAGATCTGTTCTATAAATTAATCTTTATTTGTAGTTTTAATTTATAGATGTTGTTCACAGTTTAATGGTTCTGCTAAACTGTAATCTGATAAATTTCTTTAGGAGATTAAATTCCATTTCGTTACTCTCAGGTTTCAATTCAGGTTGGAATACATTTCTGGTAAAATGGAGGATAAATGTGACACTGCAGGCAATGCCAAGGTAGAGGAAGTAAAAGAAGAGTTTCATGTGAAGGTCAAAGCAAAAGAGATTGATGCAAGTACAGAAAAGGAGGAGAAGGAAGAGTTGGAGATTGAAATAAGCACAAAAACTGTAGAGAAAGAGAAGATCAAGCGTGAGGATAAGGATGACGAGGAGCAGCACAAGGAGATGTTGGATAAACATGAGATCAGTGGGGATGAAGATGATGAATCAAAAGAAAAGAAGAAAAAGGACAAAAAAGGCGAGGACAACAAGAAGACGACGAAGAACAAGAATGAAGAGGATGATTCCAAAGAAAAGAAAACGAAAGATGTGTCGGAGGGAAAGAAGAAAAGCAAAGATGAGGTGGATGGACCAAAGGAAAAGAAGAAAAGCAAGGATGATGAAGGTGAATCAGAAAACAAAATGAAAACTAAGGACAAAGATGATGAATTGAAGGATAAAAAGAAGAAAAATAAGGATAAAGATGAAGGATCGAAGGAAAAGAAGAAAAGCAAAGATGAGAGTGAGGATGATAATGAGGTGACAGAAAAGGAGAAGAAGAAAATCAAGGATGAAGCTGATGAAATCAAAATAAAGAAAAAGAACAAGAAGAATGAAGATGATGACTTGAAGGAAGAGAAGAAAAGCAAAGATGAAGAAGATGAACCGAAAGACAAAAAGAGAACCAAGGACAAAGATGATGAATCGAGAGGGAAGAAGAAAGAAATAAACGACAAAGATGAATTGAAGGAGAAGGAGAAAAGTATCGGTGAGGATGATGATGGATCAAATGAAAATAAAAAGAAAGATGAAGAGGTAGAAAAAGAAGAAAATGCAGAAGATAAAAAACACAAGAAGCAAAAGAAGAGAAAAATAGAAGTTGGTGATGATTCAGGCAAACAGAAGGACAGAGAGACAGATGCTAGCAAAGAGGATGCAAGTGAAGATGGAAAGAAAAAGGATAAAAAGGAAAAAGACAAGAAACAGAAGGAAAAAGGCAAAGCAGGGAAGGAGAAGAACATGGATTTAGAAAAGCTTAAAGAGAAGTTAGAGAAGATTGAAGCCAAGATGGAAGTTCTGCAGACAAAGAAAAATGATATTTTGAAACTGATTACAGAAGCAGAGGCAGTTCAACAGGTGGAAAATTCCAAGGAAAAGTAAATACAATGCAGCTTGGCCTTTAGATGATGACCTCTTGTTATGATAATTTTACTTCTATGCTCAAGTAATTTTCTGTAGATGACAATAATCACAAACTTGAATCAAGTGACTGAATTTCCGTTGTAAATGTCCTTGTTCCATGCTTTTTGCATCTGTTGTGCAAAGAATGGATAAATTTTAGATAAAGCCAACCAACTTGCTTTATGATGTCTCATCTGTCTGTTGCAATTGGTTATCCCAACCTGAAACATTCAAGTTCAACTACAAAAAAGCGACAAGAACTCTGCAATTTAACATTCTCTTTACTCAGTACAACTTGCTTTGCTGCAGCTTTGCAAAGAATAGTAGATGAAATCATCTCATCCAAAGCAATCAAAATTGAATTGGCACAAGGGGAAAATGCTCAATGCTCATAACGTGGAAGGCCCAAGTTAGAATGGCTAGCAAATACCCATGGCAATGTCAAACTAAGAAATACAATGTGTCTGCGTGTGCACATTCTACATAGAGTGAAGGTAAAATATTTTCAATAATTTGTGTTAACTAGGGAGGTCAAGGTATCAGTATAATCAATATAGTTGTGTGGAACCATCAACCATGACCTGCCCTGCCAGAAAGAGGGATGATACACTCAGAATCATAAAGTGTAGAGTAATCACTAACGTTCAAATAGAAATTACAGTTTATTTGATAGAAAAATATTGATACAGACCATATCAATACCGGCAGAGATTCCAGCTTGCACTGAGTTAAGTGTAATTTGCAAATGGTCGACTGATTCCCAATCTGAGATGACAAAGGCCTGAAAACTGTAAAAATTATCAGCTGAGAAGATTACTAATCATGTTGATAAGAACAGCGTGATATATGATGCAAATGTTCTTTGTTTGCAATGCATTTCGACTCCATTCCAACTCGACTACCATACCATAATTGTAGAGGCACCTTTGCTGAGCAGGCATATGAATGCTGAGTAGGCATATGATACAAAATGTTTTGCTCAAGCAAGGATTCCCTCCCTGATCAACTAACAGTTTTCAGGATGGATCTAACAGAGAAAAGAGATTGACACTTTTTTAACATATTGCAAGCTTATGTGCATGCATCACACAAGCTTATAATATAATATAACACAAGCAATCAAGTAAAAGAACAAAGGCAGATATTGGCATGCACATTACAGAAAATGTCAGCTATGGGCATTTAGAAAACTAACGCAGCACGTAATAGTTATTATATATATATAAGAATGCTCATCGTAGAATGTTTCACCCTGAAACCATTTCACAGATCAGTAAGATTATTCCAGCTTGAAATGCATACCGTACTGTTGAAGAGATGATATAACAAGGAATTGAACAAATATCGATATATTATGGCACTAATTAGTTGAAGGTTCTGAAACGTATGAGTATAAAAATGGCTTGTTCGACCTGATAGTACCGCTTAATCTTTTAAAAGGTGTTCTAACAACTTGTCTATGAAGTAATCCTTAATTGACAACTTATACCATGCATGAAGTATAAAATGATACTCCAAGTGCACTGTCGATTGAATAACAATGTAGAGTACTGATTGAGGATAGAATAATTTGAGTTTAAAATTTTCAAATTAAAAGAAATAGTTTAAGAAAAACGATAAAAAAAAAAGTGTTTTCTAATATCTTGGGACTGCATCAATTTTTGAGCAATTAGAAAATAATTTTAATTTCATTTTAAAACTTGAATATATATTATGTTCTATTTCCTCATGAAATAAATATTATATATATATATATACACACACACGTGAGGATCAATCTTTTAACATGAAATGTGAAATGTTTAACCGGTTTCTGAATATCTTTTAGTACGTATGATGATTTTTATATTTATAATTACCATGTTTGAAAGAAATTATGAGAAACTTTTAAAAAGCATATTCTGTTTAAAATAATTATTCAAAATATAATCTATGAAATAAATTACCTTTAAATTTTATTAATATCAAATTATGTTTCAATACTTTTATTTTTTTATTGAAAATGCCAGCAAGGGAACATTTCAATAGCAAACAAAATTTTTAAAGATATTTTGATATTGATAAAAGTTTAAAAATAATTTTAAAAAATAAGTTAATATACATGTATATTCTTTATTATTGATAATATTATTATTTTCTTCTCCTTCCTCTCCATCATCTAGATCACAATTGCTTCAATTCTATAACGTTCATACCCTTAACCTTCTCCTTTATAAATTCACCTCTTTCAAGTTTTGAAATCTAGAATGGACTTCCATCATCATGAGATGATCGAGCATACTTCTCCAACATCAGGAGAAGGAGTTTATCTAACTTCGTTTGTAATTTAATTGGTCGCTCAATTATACATTTTCAATCTGCTAAATTAAATAATTAAGCTCTAATTGTTTACAGTATATATATTGACACATAAAGGAAAAAAAAAAAAAATAAAAAATTATTTAAGAAAACTAACATTATTTATCTCGCATTTTACTCTAGTTATGTTTCTATTAATTATTTTCTCTAGGATCTCTCCATATATTGTTGATTAATTATATTATATTCTTTTTAGATACATTGTGTTGCAAAGTAGTGATAAATTTGATCTTATTAATTAATATATCAAACGTTTCAATGTAAAAAATGTTAGATGAGACCTAATTTTTTGATAAATCAAAGCAAATCAGCTAATATGCATGAAACCAATTTGATATCCCTTACAAAATTAATTTTTTTTTCTAAAAAGACTTCCTAACATTGTAAGATGGACTTTAAATAATCTATCAAACTGATCAAAACAAACTTTAAGTTTTCTATTTTACCATTCAACTTATTTGAGAATATTATATTTTCGTTACAGATAATTAAGCTCAAACATAATCTAAAAAATTATCATAACAATAATCTTGCCGTATGAACTTCCATGTATGAACCTTTTTTTTTCATCTTCAAATTTGCAATACATGTAATTTTTTTTTTTGTAGATATAAGATCAAATATAAGAAAATAAAACAAATGATTTCTCTGTAATCTGTTTTTCTTTTTCTAAAGCAACATACACGATTCTTTTTCAATATTGTAAGATGAACTTTCACATAATAGCGTATATATCAAATTGATGAGAACAATAAATTACAGTATGAACTAGAAAACCCTAGTTTTTAATTTATTCTTCAAGTTTGCATATAGAATTTTGTATATATAAGCTCGAATGCTCGATTATATATAACAAAAACAAAACAAGTTAACTTTCACATAATAATCTATGTATCAAATTAAACTGATAAGAACGAGTAAGACAAGTGCTTTTTTAATAATATTAATCCGAGAAGAAAACAAGTGGCCATGACTAGCTATTTACCTGTTGCAGATTCAGCCTTATTTGGTTAATATATATTCCAGAAGTAAGGTGTGAGGAATGAAGCCTGGTCCGAGATCTTCACTAAACTCAAATCCTGCTTTGATTTCTTTTTTTCCTTTTTTCTTGAGAAGATCTTGAATCAAACTTCATTCCAAACACCCACTTCTCTCTCTCTCTCTCTCTCTCTCTCTTTCTCTCTAACTCGCTCACTCAAAATAATCAGTGGAATCTCAAAATTTTGGCTAAGGAGGAAGAAGGCTACATATAAAGAATGGGAGACAGAGAGTAAATTATATATAGAGGATAGAAAAGCATAGGAATGGAGATGACAGAGAGGTCATATGACTGCAGCTGCACTGAGGAAGATAAAATAAAAGTTATGGCCAAAACTAATTAATTAAATTAAAAACTCAATTCTCTTCCACTACCTTTGCGTAGCTAGCTTTTACAGGCACTCGAGCATTAGGCTGCGTGTAGTAATATGGGTTTTAATTATACAAAAAGGAGGAAGTGATAGTTGAAGCCTTGAAGGTGGATTGGGAGATTCATAAAGCAAAGTGAAAAAGGAAAAGATTCACCGACCAAAATCTTTAAATCAAAACTCTCAGAGCCAAATTAATACAGAATCTAATTAATATTCAGTATTGCATCAACACTAGTATATCTTACTGATCATGAATATATATTATATTTATTACGTGCCCATCTCTCTAAGTTCTTCCTCTCTCTTCTTTTTTTTTTCCTCTCATGCATCCATGTGTGTAAGCATGAGTTTTCTTTGTCTAATCTGATTGCATGAGAGTCACTGAGTTAGAATGATGCTGAAAGAAAGCACAAGGCTCACCACTTGCTAAGGTGGAGGCAAGATTCCATTTAAAAGTTGGGGGGATCGATCCTTTATTAAGTAGAGCTAATATATGTAATTAGATTAGTTCACACTAATCACATGAGAGCTAGAGCTTGATTTTAAGGGATTTGAAGTGATATTTTGATGATTCTAATTGACTAGTAGACTTTAGTATGGTTGAGTACTCTCTATATATAACAAAAATATATAGAAGTTAGTGATTCTAATAGAAGTTAATAATATATAGAAGCTTTAATTTAGTTCAAACTAGCTACTTTTGTTTTGTGCTAAAGTAATTGATGAATGATCATTCAAGACAACAGTAGTAGGGTGGCACCAAATGAGGAGCACATCAAATTGGAAATGATTGTCAATCCAAACGTTGGCTTCCTTCTACTTTATTTTTTACTCATTAATCTTGGAAGGGGGTCCACGTCCTTTTGGTTCCTCCTCTTTTCTTTGTCTCAAGTTTCTCTTCCTTTATGCTTTAATCACGCTCATCCACCTTCATTTCAATTTCCATTGCAATGGTATGATTGGACCCCTTTCATCTTTTTGAATTTTGACCAATCATTGATCACTCCTTTGTGAGATTGGGCTCGATATATATATATATATATAGTTCCATGAATGAAAAATAAATTCGATCCACTGTATATTTTTACACAAATAAATATTAAGGATGGTCAATTACTCATTCCATATACGCATCAAAATGAGTGCACAATATCTTTTTAGCCAAGGCAAATTAGGAAAGTGAGTGGAAGGTTCCTAGCTAGGCTATAGCTACTAAGTAGGTGCTAGGCTTTATATTGTATCATATTAAATATTAAGTTAAAGTGAGATATCTAGTTCTTATTACCTATTTACATATATATTCAAAGTGCCATACATATTATTTGATCATTTGATCATGTTTACTATTGTAAATTTTATCTAATTGAATGGTAACAAGGTAATTGAGCTTTGGAAACTAAGTGTTTATTTAAGAAGATAGAAGTCAAATGGCTTGCACGGGCCTAATTTCTAAAATTTTGGACAATGATATTTAAGTTTGAACATTAGATCTTATAATCACTCAAGATTAAGTTGTGTTTCTTGAAGAAAAATAAAATTTATGGTTTTAGTGCAAGTTTTGCATATACATAATTATGTAATGGCTTCTTTTGTACTACAAGTTAATTAAGGTGAAGTGTTTAAAGGTTCTTTAATTTTTTTTCCCATCACCATTTTATGCACTTTTGATGATGTATAACAACCTTAACCTTAACCTTAACCTGCCTAATATTATCTTAAAATCAATATTAATGGAGAAAATGAAACATTAGTTCTGAAACAAACTCAAGGAATACAAATTACTAGATTGTTTAACAAGTATATATTTCAAATTAACCTTATATGTATATTCAGAAATCGATTAAAAGATAAAAGCTCTTGCTTTAAGAAAAAAAACTCAATTAAAAGATTTAAGAGAAATTCTATCTTGGTTTTAAATTAAGTGAACTTGTCATTAATCTGCCCCCTTATAGAAGATAGGGAAAAGAAAAGGATGCATAAAAAATATATTTTATCATTTAGCTATATTATTTTATCACTTTCACTCCTCCCACTTATGTTTTTATGATTGATCACATTTTACGGTGAGAAATTTTCATGAAACTAATTGATTACCTTCAGAATTAATTGAATCATAAATGGATACTTAATTTATCAAAAAAAATAATCACTTTAAAAATCTATTAAAAAAATTCTCTCCACACAAGAAGTAAAGTATCAGTTCTCTCTTCAAATCAAAAACGTGCATGCGAGGTAAAGAAGGATCTCTCTCCTCTTAATTTTCCCATTCAAGAAGTTGGCTAAGCAGCTAAGGAACGTATACATGGATCAAATGACAAACCCCACCAGAGAATACCTCATTCCAAAGACAAATCCAATTCGCTTGTTGAATGATAGATCCACCATCCCAAGCAATGTTATGAACACGATGAATGCATATATAAGAAACTAATTACAAGGAATGTCATCATCTTCATCCATATGATCCCTTCTCAATTTCTCGGAAGACAGACTATATATATATCAGTAAACATCGGTAGCTAGCTAGTTCATCTCGTCGATGGATGCCAAGTCAAAAACCATGCCTCCCCGCGTGTACATGGACTTCAATCCCCTTCTTGAGTGGATTCGAGGAGAAAAGTTGGACGTTGCTCTTATTCATCTACCCGGCAAGTTCTTTTAATTGCTCACTCTTTGCGAGTATATCCCAGCTAGGGAATAATAAACCGAACGAACGAACGAATTGTAACTTCTTTATCTTTTGAAAACCATGATCTATCATCAGTTATATAAAAATTGATCTTAGGGGTTGTAGGATTCAAGAAGGAGCAACTCAAGGTGGAGATAAATACCCATGGCAACATCTATGCCAGCGGCGAGCGGCCGCTCGACACTGATGGCAAGCAATGGCAGCGATTCTCAACAAACTGTCAAGTATCAGCCAACTGCGACATTAACAGCGTGCATGCCAAGTTCGAAAACGATACACTCCATATCTTCTTCCCCAAGCTGGTCGCTGCCGTAATTGAGGCAGCACCTAAGCCGACCACCACCGACAAGCACTCAGCCGCTGCCGCAGGGGTCAATGCAACCGAAGCAACAGGGAAGGAAAAGAAGGCAGATGAAGCAAATAGTCAAAAGAAAAAGGCGCTGCCAACGACACCGTTGGAAAGCTTGAAGCCCAGCCATGGCAAGGCAGAGTTGGAAAGCTTGAAGCCAACCGATGGCCGGAGTGAGGGGATGGCACAAGGTGCAGGTGGCATGGTGGCGGAGCTAACTCAGGTGAGGAAGAAACTGCTAATGAATGTTGCGGTGGCCACCCTGGTGTTCGTTGGTCTTGGATTTTATTTGAAAAACAAGTTTACCAAGGCAGAGACAAGATAAAGACTCAAGCATCAACAGTTACATGTAACCTCGATCAAAGAATTCCGATACTCAAGTAAAGCAGAGATGATACAGTTTCTAATCTGTGTAGGGAATGGCAAAGCTCATACAAGTTGATTTAAACACAGATTTGAAAAATAAAACAAAATAGAAAATGATGATCATGAACCAACCAAGAACTTTTAGAAAATGGAACTAATATTGCAGTAGATGATAGTTCTCACTGGGAGATGAGTGTACCTAATTGCAGTTATATGGCCTGAGCGAGCTCAACTTTTGTCATATTCTAAAGGTATGTTGATATGGGCAAAACCACAAAATTGGCACATGATGGAGACAACATGAGATGGGATCTCGACATTGGATTCACCATACCTTCTTTCTAATAAAAAAGAGAAACATTACTACTCCGAGAACAATGACGACGGGAGCCCATTTTCGAATCAAAGCCTGCAAGGATGAGGATGAGGATTCAAAATTCAGTTAATGAGAACACATTGTGTGTAAAAAGGCATTTATTAATTACACATCACAAAGGCTATACCCAAGGACTTTTTATATGCTTACCTGCCGATTTAGATCTTTCGCCTTATCAGCGTATATTCGAGACTCAGATGTCAACCTGCTTGATAATTGACTCACCTCTGCAAAGGGTCCATAATTTTCATAAAAATAAAAATCTTTTATAAAATAGTTTCTCAAATGACAAATTTCAAAGATAAACAAAAATCAAGTAATAAAAAATGATTTAACAGATTTAAATTTTGTCAACAACATTAGTATTACATAGAGTTTAACAGATTCCAATAAAATAGGATGGAGACACTGCTTCACATATCAGATTTTAAAAACAATGGTCATAATTGAAAATTTTAAAATCAGCAATGAAAACCTGTTGTGGTAAATGGCAAAGATTTTGGTGGCCTATGCCTTAATGCAATGGAATAAATTTTTTAAAATTCTTGATAATGTCCCCAATTTCCTTGATTAATTTCAGCTTTTATTGCATAATGCAATAATTTGCAGAAGTAGACAACAAAGATGTTATGGTATCTAATTCCATGCGTTTAGAAGTTTCACTTAAGGATGGAGCTTCCGGTTTGACTAGCTCAAACCTTAGGAAAGAGAAACAAACAAAAAGTGTGATTCTAAAGAGAACTGCGGTTCTAAAGAAAACTATTTTGTAAAGAGGAAATCCAGTAATACAAAGTTAGAAAACTCAATTGCATTAATAATGAAAACAGGCTAAGCAATTTTTCACTAAATTCTTTACAAACCTACACCCAATAATTAAATTAAAAAACTTACGGTCTAACTTTTCGCCAACACCAAGAACCTCCTGTACATTGCGAGTCATTATTTGGTGGACTTCATAGAGTTCATCATTCAGCTTAGCAATATTTCGCTGGGTGCGAGTATCCAAATAAAGCTTCTTGGTCTTCTGTATGAAAGTATCTACATACAACACCAAGAAGCAACAAAACATCAGAGTTCAGATATAATTAGGTTATTGTAAATGATTGTTACTCTCGGAGAAAACTCTACCAAACTTGATAAAAGCATAAGGTCTTGCAGCAGTTTCAATTTGATTCCCGTTGACTCTCTCAAACTCATTCTTGAGGTCTTCCAGGTATTGGAAAGCAAGCTTCTTTGGGTAAGACCGATCACACATTGTAAGGTAACAAACACGCCCTTCAATAATGTAACTGAATGATTGAATCAAGGAAAAATATAGTAGAATGTGCACAATTAAAAAATATAGTAAATGGCCATACCTATCGTATAAAAGCTATGAATACTTTTATACATAATTGAACATTTTATTACCACAAAATTTCAAAAAGAAAAAGCTACAGTGGCAAAGAATTTTAGGTTTGGTAGTGATAGAAACTAATTAATCAATTGGGGCTCAACTCATATTGTAACGACCCGGCCCCTCGGCCCCTTGGGCGGCCCAACTGGCGGCCCAATTGGCGGTCCCTTGGGCGGCCCAACTAGCGGCCCCCTTGGCGACCCCTATGTCGTCAATCGACGACCCTCGGCCGTGTCGTTACTCACTAGGACTTTCCACTCCTGGCCAGTGAATTTTTTGCCTCCCTCAGGATTCGAACTCTAGACCTCCAGGATAAGTACTAGAGTTTATGAATCCTGGTAGTGAATCCTGGCTACCAGGATTCATAAACTCTAGTACTTATCCTGGAGGTCTAGAGTTCGAATCCTGGGGGAGGCAAAAAATCCACTGGCCAGGGGTGGAAAGTCCTAGTGAGTAACGACACGGCCGAGGGTCGTCGATTGACGACATAGGGGTCGCCAAGGGGGCCGCTAGTTGGGCCGCCCAAGGGACCGCCCAAGGGGCCGGGTCGTTACAATAAAAAGGCGCCTTTTTATTGTAACGACCCGGCCCCTTGGGCGGCCCAACTAGCGGCCCAATCGGCGGTCCCTTGGGCGGCCCAACTAGCGGCCCCCTTGGCGACCCCTATGTCGTCAATCGACGACCCTCGGCCGTGTCGTTACTCACTAGGACTTTCCACCCCTGGCCAGTGGATTTTTGCCTCCCCCAGGATTCGAACTCTAGACCTCCAGGATAAGTACTAGAGTTTATGAATCCTGGTAGCCAAGTGAAATCTCACTTGGCTACCAGGATTCATAAACTCTAGTACTTATCCTGGAGGTCTAGAGTTCGAATCCTGGGGGAGGCAAAAATCCACTGGCCAGGGGTGGAAAGTCCTAGTGAGTAACGACACGGCCGAGGGTCGTCGATTGACGACATAGGGGTCGCCAAGGGGGCCGCTTTTTGCCTCCCCCAGGAGTTGGGGCCGCCCAAGGGACCGCCGATTGGGCCGCCCAAGGGGCCGGGTCGTTACAATAAAAAGGCGCCTTTTTATTGTAACGACCCGGCCCCTCGGCCCCTTGGGCGGCCCAACTAGCGGCCCAATTGGCGGCCCAATCGGCGGTCCCTTGGGCGGCCCAACTAGCGGCCCAATTGGCGGTCCAATCGGCGGTCCCTTGGGCGGCCCAACTAGCGGCCCCCTTGGCGACCCCTATGTCGTCAATCGACGACCCTCGGCCGTGTCGTTACTCACTAGGACTTTCCACCCCTGGCCAGTGGATTTTTGCCTCCCCCAGGATTCGAACTCTAGACCTCCAGGATAAGTACTAGAGTTTATGAATCCTGGTAGCCAAGTGAAATCTCACTTGGCTACCAGGATTCATAAACTCTAGTACTTATCCTGGAAGGTCTAGAGTTCGAATCCTGGGGAGGCCAGGGGTGAAAGTCCTAGTGAGTAACGACACGGCCGAGGGTCGTCGATTGACGACATAGGGGTCGCCAAGGGGGCCGCCCAAGGGACCGCCGATTGGGCCGCCCAAGGGGCCGGGTCGTTACAATAAAAAGGCGCCTTTTTATTGTAACGACCCGGCCCCTCGGCCCCTTGGGCGGCCCAACTAGCGGCCCAATTGGCGGCCCAATCGGCGGTCCCTTGGGCGGCCCAACTAGCGGCCCAATTGGCGGTCCAATCGGCGGTCCCTTGGGCGGCCCAACTAGCGGCCCCCTTGGCGACCCCTATGTCGTCAATCGACGACCCTCGGCCGTGTCGTTACTCACTAGGACTTTCCACCCCTGGCCAGTGGATTTTTGCCTCCCCCAGGATTCGAACTCTAGACCTCCAGGATAAGTACTAGAGTTTATGAATCCTGGTAGCCAAGTGAAATCTCACTTGGCTACCAGGATTCATAAACTCTAGTACTTATCCTGGAGGTCTAGAGTTCGAATCCTGGGGAGGCAAAAATCCACTGGCCAGGGGTGGAAAGTCCTAGTGAGTAACGACACGGCCGAGGGTCGTCGATTGACGACATAGGGGTCGCCAGGGGGCCGCGTAAGTCGGGCCGCCCAAGGGACCGCCGATTGGGCCGCCCAAGGGGCCGGGTCGTTACAATAAAAAGGCGCCTTTTTATTGTAACGACCCGGCCCCTCGGCCCCTTGGGCGGCCCAACTAGCGGCCCAATTGGCGGCCCAATCGGCGGTCCCTTGGGCGGCCCAACTAGCGGCCCAATTGGCGGTCCAATCGGCGGTCCCTTGGGCGGCCCAACTCCGGCCCCCTTGGCGACCCCTATGTCGTCGATCGACGACCCTCGGCCGTGTCGTTACTCACTAGGACTTTCACCTGGCCAGTGGATTTTTGCCTCCCCCAGGATTCGAACTCTAGACCTCCAGGATAAGTACTAGAGTTTATGAATCCTGGTAGCCAAGTGAAATCTCACTTGGCTACCAGGATTCATAAGCTCTAGTACTTATCCTGGAGGTCTAGAGTTCGAATCCTGGGGGCAAAAATCCACTGGCCAGGGGTGGAAAGTCCTAGTGAGTAACGACACGGCCGAGGGTCGTCGATTGACGACATAGGGGTCGCCAAGGGGGCCGCTAGTTGGGCCGCCCAAGGGACCGCCGATTGGGCCGCCCAAGGGGCCGGGTCGTTACAATAAAAAGGCGCCTTTTTATTGTAACGACCCGGCCCCTCGGCCCCTTGGGCGGCCCAACTAGCGGCCCAATTGGCGGCCCAATCGGCGGTCCCTTGGGCGGCCCAACTAGCGGCCCGACGGCGGTCCAATCGGCGGTCCCTTGGGCGGCCCAACTAGCGGCCCCCTGGCGACCCCTATGTCGTCAATCGACGACCCTCGGCCGTGTCGTTACTCACTAGGACTTTCCACCCCTGGCCAGTGGATTTTTGCCTCCCCCAGGATTCGAACTCTAGACCTCCAGGATAAGTACTAGAGTTTATGAATCCTGGTAGCCAAGTGAGAGGCAAAAATCCACTGGTCAGGGGTGGAAAGTCCTAGTGAGTAACGACACGGCCGAGGGTCGTCGATTGACGACATAGGGGTCGCCAAGGGGGCCGCTAGTTGGGCCGCCCAAGGGACCGCCGATTGGGCCGCCAATTGGGCCGCTAGTTGGGCCGCCCAAGGGGCCGAGGGGCCGGGTCGTTACACATATGTGTCACACATGGAACCATCAACAACAAGCTTCTTGTCTTGAAACTATATATGGGATCAGACAAATCTTCAACAAAGAGCACTTGCAAAAAGATGTAATGTATCAAAAATGGATCAATCAAGAGAAATATACTCACCTACTAGTAAAGATGGTCTAATAACTAAAACTCTTAAAAGTTCTTCTATGACAAGTTTGCAAAAGAAGAACAATCGTCCTTAAATATTAATGAACTTCTTAACAAGAATTTAAAGACCAAATGTTGGACCATTTGCCAGTTCTCAGATATACTGAAAAAAAAAACAACCATCCAGAAGATTAGGATACTGGAAGAAGTATGGACCAGTCTCGATTGACATTCTAGAAGCCTCATAATGACCATTTGACAGGTTCTTAAATAAAAGCTTAGCTTGTTGCTTATAAAAATCAGCATCTTTCTGGTCACGACCATCATCCAATCCTTCAGCTAATGGTAGGCCATCAGTAACACGTGCTATCATTGTCAACTTCACCATCTTAACCCTGGAGAATGGAAGGCAAAACCTACCAGGTTTAAAAGAAGAACACTTAAAAAATATCACAAAGAGATTCAGAGTTAGAGGAGAAAATCTCAATAATTTCACTAGCTAATCAATTTCTACAGACAACCATGACTCGGGATAACCAAATTCATCATGGAACTTCATGGTCATTCATATCTTCAATCTAATAATTAAGGCTACTAACCAGTTTAAGAAGATTCTCACTTGAGTTATAGATCTAAAGTAACCTACATTAATAATGATAAGCATATGCACATGACCAAAACTTCTGGTTTCACTAGCCGTTCAAAACTATCACAAGTCTGGCACAAGAAGCACCTTGTCTACTCATCTTCCTCTTCAAGTGGCACTTCTTCTTCCTTCAAATACCAGCAAATATTTCCTTTGCTAATTCAAGATGTTGTGGTTCTTCCCTTTTTACATAGGCAGGAAAATCACCTATCCTTATTCCTTCAACATGCAAGCAGCAAACAACACGTGTCATTTCCTTCCTGCTTTTTAGATGCAAACAAATGAACAACATTTTTCTTGCTTCTTTGAGACACGATAGCATGCAGTGTTGTGGCAACACCTCAAGACACAAAGAATGTCCTCTTCCTATTTTTCCTCCTCCCACTGCTCCTCCTTTGATGGGTATCAACCTTGCACCACCTCAATACGCTTGTGGCACCATCTTGTTTAGGTCAGGACTAAAACCCCACAAATAATAAGACTTAAAGCTTGCATGGAAAGTTAAAAACTGTACAGTTAGATAGAAATAGTTTTGAAAATACAAGGATATTCACTTGAATGAGGTACAAAATAATAAAAGGCCTTTAATGTTGACAAAGTACGTAACTAGCTGATCTGTACTGCAAACATGAGATTTTACCTATGAGGCACCTTTTCATTTGCATCTTACAATGCATTTACATTGCTATGTTCTGAAAGGAATCTTGACGTCAAACACTTAAGGTTATGCGTTTAAACTTTTTGGTAAGAAAAACAGCTTTTTAAATCATAAAGAATGTCAATTTTCTCGGGATCCGTCCTATGGCAAATTCATTGTGAAAAAACAAAATTCAGCAAATGATTTTCATAATTCATCGTAAAGCAGTGTTCATCTTAAATATTTTGCTAAGCTACATGAATCATGTTCTTCTAATGAGCTCTATGCAAGAAAATCATATACAATATTCAATCAATTAAATCATTTTTCGCGTTCACTAGCGTTTTCTTTGATCTTCTTCTGTCCCTCTCATTTGAACTCTTCTAACCATAGAATACATGTCGCGTTTAAACAACGCCATATCATCTCCCCTTTTATTCTCACCTTATCATCTATTTGAAGTCCACCAAATTGCCATCATAATATATGAATGGTTTTTATAATGACTATTCAGAATATCGTATGATTCAAGTGGCCCTGAGACTAAGTATACAGGATCGTCAGGTCATGGCCACCCAGTGACCAGCATGGACAAGGATCAGCAGAGAAAATTCATTTTTCGCCGTCAAAACAGACTGATGCTAATCCCACCAGTAAGTAGACCAAAGCTCTCAAATCCTCCAATATCTCACCAAGAGTCGAATGGATCGCACGATTTTTCGAATCGTAGGACCACATCCAATGCGTCGGACACCAACGCGTGATCTTCCCAGAGATGATTCGAAATTGATGAACAGACAATTGGGGGGGGGGGGGGGGGAACTAGATCTAGATCTGGAAAAAGAGAAGAAAGAACAAAGGAAACGAGAGAATGAAGGGGAAAAGGAAATCACCAGCGAAGGAGCGCACTCTGCAAGGAAGAAGCTCTACGGCGAGTATGACGAAAAGACTGCGTCGAGCCGAGTCGGAGTCCAGCGCCGGCGTCTGTTCAAGCGCCCGCTTGGTCACGCAGGACACCGACTCGAGGGTGAAACGACAAGAGGAACGCTTCCGCGAAAGGGCTTCTCAATAATATGAAGCAAATTGGTGTATATAATAGCAAAAAAGAATGAAAGTATGAATTTGGTATGGTACATGTATTAAAATAAATAAATAATAGCGTTTGATTGACAAAAGGAAAAACAAAAAAATCTCGTCTTTCCTTAAGAAATGTTATTTAGTCTTTTTAAATGTATTAGACTAGTGTTAAATATACTTTTAAAATTTTATCTTATTATCCAAAAATTTACTCATAATTAACAAATTAGTTATTTAGGTGACAAATCTAAAAAAAATAAAATAAGTATTTAGCATTAATTAAACTTTGAAATAAAATAAGTATTTTAGCATTGATGTCTCACTGGCTAGCAATTATATAATTTTCTAAGAAGTGAACAAATTTTTTACCAAGTTAGCCACCTGATTAAAGCTTCTCAGTGATGCAATAATGTAGATAAAGAGAAATGATACACTATATGAAAACGTAGTATGAAAACGCAGTATGATATACTATAATATGAGACCAAGGTCTATAATGTATCATGTTGCGTTTTCATATTGCGTTTTTATGTAATGTATCATTTCTCGTAACAATCCTGCTTATAAACTTAGCAGCAGTATGACAATCTACGCACACTCTCAAGTTCTTTATAACCCTTAGCACCTCCCCTTCTTTTGTGTTCATGATCCCAAAAGCAATTGCTAATCTCTCACTGTGGCCACAAAGTAGATCTTCCTTCTCTTCCTCGTCTAAATTCACTAATACAGACTTCGTTTCTGGCACATAGCCATGGGCGCGCATAGTCTCTTCCAGCTCCTTGAGGAAGTTGTATATCTCGTCTGAACTTGGGTGCGACTTATCGAACGCGAAGAAGGTGTGCGTTTGGCCTACAGCCTCGATTGAACTCCAGCCGGGAGGCTTCGAAATCTTGCGCTCCCTCATCAGTAGTCTCATCCTAGCAACACCATCCCACTGTTTTGCAGATGCATAGATGTAGACATCAGGACATACCATCCTGCGTTGCTGGGGTCTATGATCAGAAGCTGTTCCATGGCTCGCTCTGCCATGTCGATATTTTTGTAAGAGAAATGATATGCAACATGAAAAAATATAACATAAAATCAATATAACACACTCAACTGCATGACTGTGGATCCTACTGTATGGATGTGGGTTGAGAGAGATTGAATGGTGATCATCCTCTAGTCCACCATGTATGCTGGTACAATTTTGTCTATATTAGATGACCAATTTATATAATAATACAATATATTAAAACACAACAAAAAGGCATCAAGCACCAGTGGTCTAGTGGTAGAATAGTACCCTGCCACGGTACAGACCCGGGTTCGATTCCCGGCTGGTGCAAATTTTTCTTTTTTCTGGCCTCGTCAAAGTCAACCGGTCGAAGCTTCCGGCCGACTTGATCTCCGGTTCGGGCAAATTTTCAATAAAACAAACAACTTTCCAATGATTTAAACCTTGGATTTCGTTTGATCCTGATAAGCAATTTTTTATAATAAAAAAAACACCAATTTCTTAAAGACTCATATATATATATATTTTCTCCCAAAATAAAAACCCTTATCATTTTTTATCTAAATATTTATTTGTTAGAATATATTTTATAAAAAAAATTAATAACTCTGAAAATATAAATATTTTCTCATTCAATAATTAACGTTTTAAATTTTTCATTTCGAAAGAAATCATCCTGCAATGCGTCGAAATTCCAATCATCGATGTTTAAAAGCTACGAAAGCATCATCATTTCTCTCAATAGACCAACCGGTTGGTGATCGTCAACTCATCAATGAGTTGAGACTTGATGACTAGTAGAGGACCACATCAAAAATCAAGTACTCAGTGTCAAAAAACTAAATGTGATGTGTTTCGCATAATTATGTAAATCTTTATAAAATTTAACAAGATAAATATAATTAATAATATTACGAATAAATTTGTATAAATTAGTCTCTCTCGCCAATGGATCTACATGGTTTTGATGGTGTAACATCGGGGAAAAAACAATACCTTCTAAATCATAATTTCAATGTAGTAACAGTGACGAACTATACACAAAGATGAGGTACCATGTGATGTGATGAAACATCACTCCCATTCTTTAGCTTGATTTGAAGAAGAATAAGCATTTTACATAATCCAACAAACAATTATTGTGGGGATTATTATTTTTTAAAATTTTAAAGCTAATTTTCTAAAAAATTCAATTACATATTGGATTTGAAAAAATAATTGCTAAGAATGACAAGGACATTTAAGCTTCTCTTTTGGAAGCATTTGTTGGATCCTACATGGAACTAACTGCAATTTGATATGATATTACCCATAAATACTTTCGAATATAACGGCCGAAACTTTCGGATATATCGCCCACCTCGCTTTCCCATCCGCGAAGACGCCATGGAACGTAACAGATTGACCGTTACGACCGACAGCGTTACCCGCCGCAACGTGGGATGCCGTCACTGTTAAATACGGACAAATCCGCCACGTCGGCTTGTGTCGGAATCCAACTGCTTTTATCTTTAAACCGCACCTGATGTTAAAGTTAATTGGCCATTTGCCCCTAATATTTAGGAGATTTCCTTCTTCATAAATGTTGGATTTGCAAGAGAGAAGCCCTGTGATCTAATCTCTCCTTCCCGAAACGAATCGAGTGAGAGGAAAAGGAGTGCGTCAAAAGCTGAAACCTTTCTGTTGCTTTTGGGCAGTGGGAATCGTCTCAAGTTACTCTCAAAAGTTCCAACCTTTTCCTCATAGTGTTCTTGCCTCTGGAATTCTAAACAAAATTTTCACTGGTTCTGCTCTGTTTCAGAGCTCTTGAGCTCCGCTTACGATAAAAGTCGAGTCTTTGCAAGGTTGCTCTCTGTGAATTTCTTCCGCCTTCCATGGCAGTCAAAGTGCCTTGGAGCTTCCTCTACCGTTTTCTTCCTGTGGTTCTTGTTCTATCCTGTCCTTTTCTTGCACAAATGGGCAGATAGAAGAATAAATTCCTTTTTCCTCTTTGTTTGATTCCAACTAAAACCACTTCCTCCTCCCACAAATCTCTCTCGTCCAGATGTCTAAAGCTCCCCGAACCAAGAATTCCAATTTCCTAGTTCATCTCACACACCTATCTACTTTAGAACCAGTGAAGTAGAAGCCTCTGCTCGTCTTGGGTTCTCAGTTCAGGAAATCTGGTCTTTTTAGAAAGATCTGGTCGGAACCATGTCGGATTACAGGATTTTGCTTTGCGTCGTCGTCCTCGTGGGGATCTGCGCTGTTTTAGTCAACGGATTGGGAGTGAACTGGGGAACCATGGCGTCGCATCCTCTGCCTCCAAAGATCGTGGTGCAAATGTTGAAAGCCAATAAGATCCAGAAGGTGAAGATTTTCGATGCAGATTCCTCCACCATGAACGCCCTCGCTGGTTCTGGAATCGAGGTCATGGTCGCCATTCCAAACAATATGCTCGGGTACATGATCGACTACGACACCGCCAGGCAATGGGTGAAGCACAACGTCACTCGCTACAATTTCCAGGGAGGCGTCAATATCAAGTGAGAAAATTTACACAATTTTGTGCTCAAATTCGAGCTTAATTTGGGGGAAATGAAGCTTGAATCTTTGATTTTAGATACGTTGCAGTCGGAAACGAGCCTTTTCTGACGACTTACAACGGCTCGTTCTTGAATATTACATTGCCGGCGTTGCAGAACGTCCAGGCCGCCCTCAACAGCGCTGGCGTCGGCGACAGCATCAAGGCCACCGTCCCCCTCAACGCCGACGTCTACAACTCCCCCGCGAGTAATCCAGTGCCATCCGCCGGCCGCTTCCGCGCCGACATCAGCGACCTCATGACCCAAATCGTCTCCTTTCTCCACTCCTCCGGCGCTCCGTTCACCGTCAACATCTACCCTTTCCTCAGCCTCTACGACAACCCAAACTTCCCGGTCGACTACGCCTTCTTCGACGGGACCTCTTCGCCGGTGGTCGACAGCAACGGGATCCAGTACAGCAACGTGTTCGACGCTAACTTCGACACGCTGGTGTCTGCTCTGACGGCGGTGGGGTTGGGGGACTTGCCGATCATCGTGGGGGAGGTGGGTTGGCCTACCGAAGGCGACGTGAACGCGAAGGCGGCGTACGCGCAGCGGTTCTACAACGGGCTGCTGCTGAAGCTCTCGGCAAACCAGGGGACGCCGCGGCGGCCGAACCAGTACGTGGAGGTGTACATGTTCAGCTTGATCGACGAGGACGCGAAGAGCATCATGCCGGGGAACTTCGAGCGCCACTGGGGGATCTTTAGGTACGACGGGCAGCCCAAGTTCGCGCTGGATTACTCCCGGCAGGGGAATGAGATGCTGCCGGTGGCAGCCAGCGGCGTGCAGTACCTTCCGCAGAGGTGGTGCGTCTTCAGCGGCGGCGGCGACCTGAGCAAGCTCGGCGACAACATCAACTACGCGTGCTCGAGGTCGGATTGCACGGCACTGGGGTACGGGTCGAGCTGCAACGGGTTGGATGCCAATGGGAATGCGTCGTTCGCGTTCAACATGTACTTCCAGGTGCAGAACCAGCAAGCGCAGAGCTGCTACTTCCAGGGACTGGCGGTGGAGACGACGCAGAACCCATCGACGCCGGAGTGTAATTTTACGATCCAGATTGTTTCGAACGGTGCGGCGGCTTCCCCGGTTTCGCTACTGGGTGCAGTTTTCGTGATCTTGCTGTGGCTGTCACTCGACTGTTTAGGGTTTTTTTAATCGAGAGATTGTCTTCGATTTCTTGGATTTGTTCTGTTCAGATATGATTACGGATCGGATACAGCGCGCCATTTCTGTAAAAATTGAGGTGACCATGGACAGTTCTACTGTGTTTAACTCTTTCCACACAGCATTTTAGTAACAAGTATAAAATGATTGATGGATTAATTGACTTCAACCATATCATCATCAACACAAACGCCATCTTAAGCTTTTAGAGAAACACATTATCCAGACAAACAAGTAGGAGAAAAAGGCAAGCACGGATAGACATAAAATACTAATATATACAAGCTTGATTATTTATTCACTGACTTCAGCAGTGAGGCACGCCTTCATAAACTCTCATCTTGGAGTAGAGGTTTGCTGCTTACCAACTACCCACTTCCAATCCATTACCTGCAAATTTTTTAAATTGGAACCAACCCTTTTCTGAGAACTGAGAAGCATTGGTCAGAATGCATTTAAGAGAGGAGTTACAATGTCGGAAAGGTCAGAGAAATCTCTAACCACGGGAACAGAATTGAATTATCCTATTGCATCAACTACATTCAGGTTGAGAACTTTGATCGAATAATACAAGTTTCAGAAACGAAATAAGTGCAATGCCTGAGTATTAATAACAGGATCAGCCAGAATGTCTAAACTCCTAAGATCACAGTATATGTTTGATTCCGCATGAATCTACTAAAAAGTTGTATATTTATGACAAACATGAAGGTTTATATCCGTGTCGCAAAAATCAGAAGGTAGAGAGAATCTAAAGAGTGAAACTATTACTATTTATTTGAGACAATCAGTTGTCTTTTTAATTTCATATTCTTTTGATGGCAATAGAACTGTTTGTTAAATTCATGACAAAATAGACACTTGCAACATTATTCTGGCAGCATAATGCATTTAAAAAATTGCAGGAATTAGCAACATACATCTGTTCTATGATCATGTGAAAGAGATAAACTCATAGATTGATGGAACCAGTGCAATCATTTAGTTTAGGGTCAAATTTAATTGATTCGACAACCCACTTCCTCACTCTGTTTGATTGTTTATCTTGCTCGATCCTTTTTTGTTTAAGCTCTATACTCATCTAGAAATTACACCCTGAGCCACCAAGAAAGCACGTTTTTACCCCACAAAAAAAAAACAGATCGTGAACCCGTATGTTTAATTTCATCTCTCAGATGAAAGGTATAAAAACCAGAGAAGCAATGCAAATGTAGATTGCAAATGATAAAAAAAATGATAAAAATGTAATCCCTAATTCACAATTTCGGAAATAAACTCACCGTCTGGGTCAAAGAAAAAAACTTGTTTTGTCTTCCCATCCGGTTGGGTTTTCTCGAACGTTTTGATCCCCTTCTCCTGTTTTTCACAATTTGTGCATACTATTCAGGAATGCCTTAGCAAACAATTGAATGAGCTAAAGCAGAATAATCGCAGCATCTCAGAAAAGATCAAACCTTCAACGATTGTACAAAAGCATCATAGTTGGAGACGCCGAAGGAGATATGGTGGCCCCTGGGAAGGGCGCTTGGGTCAAGGACCGTCGACGGAACTTCAGGGAGCTTCGACTTGGGATCCCTCTCGATGAGATGAAGAGAGAAAGACGGGGGGAGGCGGAGCCAAATCACCTCGAATTCTCCGAATTTGGGAGAGTCGATCCGCTCGAACCCTAAAACCTAAATCGACGGAGAAAAAAAGAAACGGAGAGAATAATCGATTCCGGCGGGTACAGAGAATGGAGCACGATGAAGGCGTACCTCCTGGTAGAAATCAGCGAGGCGCTTCACGTCGGGCGATGACCTAGCGATGTGGTTAAGCACGACTCCTGCGGCCGCCATGAGCAGAAGGATCGCGAAGGTAAAGCCGAGAGCAAGAGTGGAGCAAGTGAATTTTCTTTACCCGCTGGTTCCCGTCCGACACGTTTCGCGCATGCGCCCAATCTCCGCACGTGATTCCCTCACACGTGGGCTTGGCCTTAAAGCCGGTGCTTTGTTATTATCTCCTTCTCACTGCCTCTGTTTTCTTCTTCGTCGTCGGCTCCACGTCGCCATGGCAGCATGACCCGCGCGCCACGTTCCTCTCATGCAACTTCGTTCCTCGCCGTTTCCGCTTACTCATCGTTTCTTCCGACCCTATAAATGGATCCCATTGTTATCCCTCTCCACTCATCGACCAGGCTTTTACTCGATCGCCATGGCTGCTAAATTCAAAGGATTGCTCGTTTTCTTCGCAGTAGTTCTTTTTGTGTCCTCCAGCGTAGCCCTGTCCTTAGAAGACGTCCTCGACGACAACCCAAGGGGCGACCCCAAGCAGCGGCTGGAGCAATGCCGACAACAATGCCAGCAACAGCAACAGAGGATGCAGTGCGAGCGCTCCTGCGATGAGAAATACCAGCAAGAGAGGGAGCAGCAGCAGGAGCGAGAGCAGCAAGGAGAGGATCGTGACCCCGCTGCGCAGCGGTACGACGAGTGCCTTAGGCAGTGCCGCAAGCACAGCCGACACGACGAGCAGCAACGCCGCCAGTGCGTCGGCCGATGTGAAGCGCGATACCAGGAGGAGAGACGAGAACGACCTGCAGAACTCGAAGAAACCAATAGAAAAGACCCCGAGGAGCGTCTCCGAGAGTGCCGCGAGGACTGCCGAAAGCAGGAGTACGACCAGAGCCAGCAGCTGAGGTGCGAACGGTGGTGCGAGGAACAGTACGGCGAGGAGCGCGGACACCGTCAGGGGAACCCTCGTCACCAGGAGGAAGAGTGGGAAGAAGAGCAAGAAGAAGAAGAGCACAACCCCTATCTCTTCGACCGCGAGAGCTTCCGTTGGATAGAGAAAACAGAGCACGGTGACATAAGGGTTCTCCCCAACTTCCTGGAGAAGTCCAAGCTGCTGTTGGGCATCGCCAATTACCGCATCATGTTGACCGAGTTGAAGCCGCATGGCTTCATGCTGCCGAAACATTTGGACGCTGATGCCATCGCCTACGTCGCCCAAGGATCCGGAGTCATCACTCTCATTTGCCAGGACAAGAAGGAAACTTACGAGCTCCAACATGGAGACGTAATAAAGGTTCCTGCAGGAGCCATCAAGTATGTGACCAACAAGGACAGCCACGAGAAGCTCATCTTGATCGAGCTCCTAATACCCGTTTCAACTCCTGGTCTCTTCGAGGTAGAAACTTATATATTTTGCTCCTTCCATATTTACGCGGCAACTGATCACTTCTTAATTAATTTCCCTGAAGTTATTCTATGGCGCGGGAGCACAAAACTTTCTCAAGAGCTTTAGTGATGAGATCCTCGAGGCGGCTTTCAATGTAAAAAATAATAATTTGCGATCTGTTCCGTCAAATTCTCTACTTATGTGAATAATTCTTAATTTGTTTTAACTGTGCCTGAGACTGCAGACGCGGAGAGATCGGGTGCAGAGGCTGTTCGAGCAACAGAAGAAAGCGGGCATCGTGAGGGCGTCGGACCAGCAGATCCACGGGCTGAGCCGCCACGCCTCCGAAGGCCGGCAATGGCCATTTGGAGAATCCAAGGGCACATTCAATCTCCTAAGGAAGCGCCCGGCTCACTCGAGCAAGCGCGGCAACATGTACCAAGCCGACGGCAACGACTACCAACCGCTGAAACAGCACGACATCCAAGTTTCCTACGCTAATATCACCCAAGTAAATGGATCTATCGATTTCAAGAAAATTGAGGGGGGAAATATATTGGTATAGTAATCGAATTCAATTGTTAATAATTTCTTCAGGGTTCTATGATTGAGCCGTCGTTCAACAGCCGGGCAATCAAGATCGTGATGGTCGTGGAGGGAGAAGGCTACGTCGAGACGATATGCCCTCACTTGTCCAACAGAAGGCAGAGCAGGGAGAGGGAAGGTCGAGGCCAAAGAGAGGAGGAAGGTCAAGGTCAGGGTGAAGGACAATGGTACAAAAGGGTGCGGTCCCACGTGCGACCGGGCTCGTTGGTGGTCATCCCGCCGGGGCATCCGTCGGTGACCGTGGCGTCCACCGGTGGCCGCCAAAGGGCCAACTTTGAGGCGATCTGCTTCGACATCTTCGCGGAGAAGAACGAGAGGAACTTCTTGGCGGGGAGAAACAACGTGTGGAACCAGATGGAGAGGGTGGCGAAGGAGCTGGCGTTCGACATGCCGGAGAGGGAGGTGGACGAGGTGCTGCAGGCGCAGAAAGAGCAGATTATAGTAGCTGGGCCGGAGGAGCGAGAGGCTGGCAGCGGTGGCGACCGCCGGGACGTGCCGGTGCTGGAGGCGGCTGCGGCGTTTATGTAAATAAAAATGGCGAGAGACTGCGCTGACTGCGTAAAAAACATAAGGAGAGGTTTTGAGTTGTGCGCAGTCGTAGCGGTCAACGTTAAGACGTCGAGTGTAGCGTTTGTATGTGAAGTGTAAGAACACATGCAAATTAATAAAATCTTGACCTTCGAATAAAATCGCTCGCGTAAGGATCGATTTGATGTGTAAGATTTTGTTAGGTTCGTCTGATCCGTGTTCATTTTTTTAAAATATTATTTTTGTATATTTAGTTTGATTGCTCGTTTCCAGCTGCAGCAGTCACAACAAAAGGACAGACGACGCATCGGCAAAATTGTTGACCATAAAAAAAGTGTGTTGATAATATTAAAATCGCGAAGAATTTTGGCCTCACTTTGTCAAAGCTGCCAACCATTTAGACAGCTCTCCCATCTCCGTCAACGCGTCACCCACCATTATAGGGCGGCCAAGTCAACGCTTCCTTCCGCCACATGATTCTAATCCCCGCAATGACGTCTGATGGGATGCCATTTCTATATTCCTTGGATCCGACCCGATATGGCCGCTCTGCAAAGTAATCTAGAAGCTAAAACTACTAAATCGACACGAAACGAACACTCCACGCACTTCGTCAAATAAAGTTTTTGTAATCATTTTGCCGGCTGCCTTAAATTTTGTCTGTGTGGCGCCCATTCCTCGCCGCCCTTGGCTATATGCTTGGTTTCTTTATCAACGTCCGTTAACCCGTTTCGTCTAGCGTCGTCTGTTTGTCTTTGTAGACTTGTAATTGTAGAAACTACGCCACTATATTCTATTGCAGCTTACGTCCTTTTCTCTCTAACGGGTCTGAAGAGAACCGAATCTTGATCCGGTTAAGCTCCGGATCGAATCCTATAAAGAAGCAGTTACCCGTCGTGCTCAGCAGTCAGCTTAGAGCACTTGCTCCCATGGCTTCCTCTTCCTTCTTGATCTACTCTCTGCTCTCGTTTTTGATGGCTCATTCCTCATCCGCCGCCTCCTCCAACCTCTTCCGAGAGTACATCGGCGCTGAGTTCACCGGCGTCCGCTTCTCCGACGTCCCCGTGTCCTCCGGCGTCGAATTCCACTACATCCTCGCCTTCGCCATCGACTACACCACCTCCTCCTCCCCCACCCCCACCAACGGCCGCTTCAACATCTTCTGGGACAACCAAAACCTCTCCCCCGCCGCCGTCGCCGCCATCAAGCGGGCCCACCCCAACGTCAGGGTCGCCCTCAGCCTCGGCGGCGACTCCGTCCATGGCGAATTCGCCAACTTCACGCCCAATTCCGTCGACTCCTGGGTCAAGAATGCCGTCGACTCCCTCACCTCCCTCGTCGAGGAGTACCACATCGACGGCATCGACGTCGACTACGAGCACTTCCTGGCGACGCCCGACGCGTTCGCCGAGAGTATTGGGCAACTGGTGACGCGGCTGAAGCGCGCGGGGACGATCTCCTTCGCCTCCATCGCGCCGTTCGCCGACGGCGACGTGCAGAGGCACTACCTGGCGCTGTGGAGAAAGTACAGCCGAGAGATCGACTACGTGAACTTCCAGTTCTACGCGTATGACAGAGGGACGACGGTGGCGCAGTTCTTGGAGTACTTCGAGGAGCAGAGGAGAAACTACAGGGGAGGGAGGCTGCTGGCGAGCTTCAACACGGAGGAGAATCCCGGCGGGCTGACGCCCCAAAATGGCTTCTTCAGGGCGTGCAGCCAGCTGAAGAAGCAGGGGAAGCTCGGGGGGATCTTCGTGTGGACCGCCGACACATCCCTGAGCCAAGGATTCAGGTACGAGAAGCAGGCGCAGAGCTTGCTGGCTTCCCGTTAACGGAGGGTTGTGTCGGTCATCTTCTCTGTAACGCAATCTGTTGCTCGTCCACGATTAGGGTATAATTTGTCATCAGTGTCACAGTTCGCAGATCTGTTCGATACATAAAGTATCAATAAAGTGACAGACGGTAGGTGATCAAATTGATAAGAACTCACTCTTCTCGCATATGAACTCCGCGATCGTCCTCCATGATCGCAGACACTTGCAGCGAAATGAATATTCCTTCAACGACGATAGTCCAGCGCCATTAATGGATGGACCTTCAAGTCAAAGACGATGAACATCCATTGCTATGCAAAGTGAAGCGTTTATATCTATTAAAAAAATAGAAGAACAAAATCTCTTTCAATAATTATTAATGATGCAAACCGAAAGATAAAAGGATATTTTCAAAGAAAGAATGGAACACAATCATGCGAAACATGTGCAATTGATGATCAGGATTAGGTCTGGACCATTTAAAGTTATTTTCTATTAATTAGTTATTAACAATTACAACTAAAATGAGACGATTAAAAAAAAAAATAAATCTCAATCAGTCTATTAACAACTACAACCTATCAAACTGAGACGATTAAAAATTAATAATCAAAGGGAATTCTATAAAGAATTGGATTAAGTACAAAGGGAAATTATTAATGAGATGTGCTGATTCAATTACCAGACTCCTCTATAGGACATCAAGTACTACAAATCCCACCAAATTAAAGAAGCAACATATACGTACTTTTTATAATAAAATATGAACTTATCTTGCTACCGGTATCATTGTGGAATCCAAATTAGGTAGGGGATCCTGATCCTCAATGATATTTCTTGAGTACAATCCATTTTAGCCGTCTGATTATTTGATCTTAGTAGTTGGACAACCAAATTAACGTCTGAGATCAACCATATTAATATATTATTTTAACTAAATGATCTTGATCGCTTGATGGGGAAGATAGTTGGACAAAGGAACATCTCATTATTTATAGTCAATAAAGGAAGTGCACCCTTCTTTCTATAATAATTTTAAAGAATTTGGATAAAATTGAAATAATTTTATTATTTTAAAATTAAATTATTAAAAAGTAGTTGGATATAAAAATATTCTCTCCATGTAATAATTTTGATCAAATTAAACTAAAAAAATTATTGAATCAATTTACTTTAATATGTGTAGTATTTTACACGTTATAAGAGCTAAATTGTCTTTTCTGGATACAAAGGCCCAATTAAGATTGCGGTCCAATAATTATGGCCCATTTCGTAGCAACCCCTTCCTTTCGCTTCGCGATATAAACCCTAGTAATAAACGCTTCCAAGTTCGATTACCACCAAATAGTTTTCCGTCCCGACATTGTTCGCTGCCGGGATCAGGATCCCTGCTAGTTGGAACCGGCACTAAATGGCTGCCGGAAGCTTCTCCCGGAGCAAGACTGAAGAGAAGAGGGCACCCGGTCGGCGGCCTAAGGCGTTGGGACCACAGAAGAACCCTAAGAAAAGTGTTTCTATAAAGAACCAGATCCGGTCCGTCGAGAGGTTTCTCCGTAAGGTACCTTGTGTGTTTTTAGGGTTTTTCTTAAATTTACTTTTAAAATCTTTTTTGATACGCGATCACAGTTTTGTTGTTAATTTTTCACTAGTGTAGCACATGGAACTCTTGCAATGCACGATCAGTATCTAGCTGATAGAATTCCAAGTTTTTTGAGAAACGAGACGACCTCGGAGAAGTTTACAAAATCGTCATTTTTGATTGGCAGTGCTTGAGGGCATATCTTTTAAAGAAAAAAACAAAGATGTAACAAGTAACTGGTCATAAAACAATAATCATAATTGATTTATCACGGCTTTTTCCCCCTCTCACTCCAAAAGAAATGTTTTTTGTCTTGAATGGAAATTTATCATGGACAGTAGGTGAACTTGCCAAAAGTTGTGGAATAGATACAAACTATTTTGTAAAGAATATCTACTACTGACTCAAAATGTAAAGTTAATCATATGGGTTCTTTCATGACTAACTAGAAGAAGGATTCTGAACTTCAATATCTTCAGCTAATTCATTAATCTATTTTGGTTATAGAGTTAGTATTCAGTTGCTTCATTAATCTATTTCAGTTATAAAGTTAGTATCCAGTTGCTCCACTTCATTTAAAGAAGCTGCTTTTCATATCTAATACTTGATTGCTATTCCTTCTTCTAACTTGTTAGCTGTTCCTACTTCCTAGGACCTACCCAATGATGTAAGACAGGCTCAAGAGGAAAAGCTGAAAGAGCTTCAGCAGCTGCACGACAATCAAATTCGCTCAGCATTGGACCATAAGATTCATCTCAAAGACAAAAGAATAAGATTTTTTGGTATGTAGGTTCCATATAATGGCTCTTCTTGATTGGGGCTTAAGATTTTCTTGTCTTTCTCTGTTATCTGACAATATATCCCAAATTAGAGAGGCGAAAGATTGAGAGGATGATAAAACGGCTCGAAAAGCAATGTTCCTCCTCTGACCAAGCCTCAGAAGAGGGAACTTTGGATCAGCTTTCGAAATTAAGAGAAGATCTAAATTATGTTAGAGTAAGTTCTGTCTATTATTATTATTATTATTATTTTTGCATCCTGACTAATAATCTTCTTACTTTTATGTTCTCTCATTATATGTGGTATAGAAAACTCAGAAAATTGGTTGATAATATCTGAATAGAATTTCTTTCAACTTACATTTATCCTTGTAATTTGATTTCAATATGTCCTGGGAGAAGTCGCGTAGGCATTACTGGAAATGGAAAGATAATATTAATTATCATCTTGTTTCTTGGTGCAGTTTTTCCCAAAGAATGAAAGATATGTTTCACTGCTTGTTGGTGGTGATAATCCAAAAATTGTTGAAAAAAGAAACCAGTTACGTGATCAGATAAAAGCCAATCTTGTAGAAGCCGCTTCTAATGGTGAAGATTTGAAAGGTTTTTTCATTCTCTTGCATTATTCTGGAATTCATATATGCTATTGTGGCAAAACTGCCTTGGACTCATGATTCATAGTTGTCATTTTAAGGATCAGTGCAGATGAACACCTGAGAAAATCAGACAATACAATTACTCAATTATCATCAAAACTACTAACTTATCATTATTGTGCATCTACTTTCCATAAGATTGAATATTTTTATTCTGTCTGAGCAGAAACAAGTGAAAATGATGCTTTAGATGTGACTGAGGATGATTTCTTTTTGGATAATTTGTCAAGCGATGAAGGAGATTGTGATCCCGCAGATAATAATGCTAGGTATGCCTTTTGAACAATATGGAGAACTCTTCTCAAAGTTTTTTATTCTAGTTGTTTCCATAAGGTTTCAATGTTTCATTAGTGTGCACAGGTAAGCCAAAAATTTTGTTCATTATGTCTTCAATTTTGTGACTGTTAAAATTTCTAGTGCAAAGTTTATGTTTTGTTACGCTTCATTCTGCTATAGTTCTTTTTGTATGTTGTATGCATGCCACTACATTGAACTCAATGTGTATTGGTCATAACAGGTATTAATCATTTCCATAAATTTTCAAATTTTCTCTGGTTTCATTTTTTTATATTTCAATCTTTTGAAATTTCAATACTGATGTTAAACAAGTATTATTAGTGCCAAAGGATGACATTTCTTGAAGGATGTTAGGATTGGGTGGTGATTTTTGTATCGTCAAGGTGGATTATTATTATTTTTAAAAAATAAAATTATTTAATTTATTTGATAACGACTTCTATGACGAGTCGGTAGTTAGTGTGTGTGGGCGCGCGGGCGCGCGCGCGCGCGTGTGTGGGTGTGCGTGCACGTGCACCTCCGCCAAAAATTCATGGTTTAAAGTCATTCACAAGTTATTGCGACAGCAGTTTACATTCTCAATCTTCTTATTTCCCTTTAATCCTTGTGAACACACGTTACTAATCTACCTTTCCTTGGGGTTGTTTCTAATTGAAATTTGCTGCTTTCTGGGAGCTTATTCCATCCACCTGTCAATGTTCATGCCACATTAAATTTGCATTATAGTGTAATAAGGCCACATCGGAGGCTTGTTATTATTTCCTGCTAACCTTTTCCAAACTAGGAAGATTGGTCAGTTCCTTGGACCAGCTTAAACTACAACAGTAGGATTGATACTTCTGTGCCATTAGAGTTTGAAGTTCTGCCAAAAGTATCATCAGTATCCAACTACACAATTCCTTCTAGTTCTTCTTCATATTTATATATTGAGTTGGCACGTTCAATTTTCTTTATGTAAGCCTTTGTTAAAATCACTGCAGTAGAGATTTTCTGAGCAAGACATTATTAACTTAAAGAAGTTGTCAATAAGGAAATCATAGTGCAATCCACTTCAAATAGCACGCAACTTTTCAATACAGTATGTTTGTCCTAGACTCAGATCTGTTTTCTAAGTTGATTTTAATGATATAAGGTGTAAGTTTATTTGGATTGTACATCAATGAAATATTCTCTTCAAGTTTTATTGTGTTTTTATCTATGTTCAAGCAATGTAGTTGGTTGGAGGTTTCAAGTTATGGAATTGATTCTGATTGTCAGAGACAGATTAATTCATGACTAACAGTGATTAACCCGTCATTATTGTTCTTCAGAGAAATATTTCCTCTTTCTTTGTAGTGTCTTTAAAATATGAAGCAACATTTTCTTTTTGTGAGTGCTGCTGTCTTTCTTAGTGTTAATTGGCTTCATTCTCATGTGGAATATTTGATGTCGTATCTGCAGAGAATCAACTTCGACTGCTTCTGTCAAAGAAAAATCTGTCAGGTTCACTGATTCAAGGAATCAGGTTATTTTCCCTGCCAATTTTATAGTAAAAAAAAATCAATTCCCATTCTTCTCTTCCATGTATCTGTACTTGACATCTTCCATTAATAATCCATATTGAAGGAGGTCCCTGCTCCAGTTCTCTCACTGCCACCTCAGCTATTGCCATCTAGACGAAACTATGAAGAAACTGATGTGGCATCTAGATCTAGCAAAGCATTCATTAGAAGGAACGATGCTTCCTCTAAAACTTTGAAATTGGTAAATGAAGTCAAAGGTCAGCACAGCAACCTTAGTTCAAGCTTAGAGGTCCATAAACCACGCAGAAAAAGGAGGCCAAAGAAGAAAAAACAGGTTTGCAATTTATCTATGTTTGCATTGTAACTTTCACATGATCTTTTATATAAGCTTGCTAAATTTGCATATATATTTTTTTCATCTGCATCTTTTGAAGAAAGCAAAATCACTGTTTAGTTTTCTGTACATTAGAACGTGCACATACTGAACGTTAGTATCTTTGAACAATCAACAAGTTTGAATAGCTTTCAGCTAAAGTTGTTATCACTTTTAGCTACAAGGCAAAACTCTGTTTCTGCTTTATTTCAAGAGTGCATTTTGTTTGTTCAACTAGATTGTGTTTGTGCAGGATTTAGTACCTTGCTTTATATCATGAACCTCTTTGTTTTCCTTCAAATCCTCTCCTTGATAATACCCTTTTATCAGGCATGAGTAATAATAGTTCAGAGGTTGGGCCATCACTGGACATTGACGCTGGAGAAGAGGCCGTGTGTTGGACCAAGAAGAAACAAAATGAACAAATTTTGTATTCCCCCCGTGCGTGACAACTGAAACGATTGATTTTCATGCGTATGGTTTGATCATGTGCCATGATTGGCATATCCTTTTTGATCAGTTTGCAATAGTAATGTAATGATGTACACCTAAATGGAAGTGTAAATTTTGATTTTTCATTTCTGATATTAATGAAAATTTTAATTAAATGTTCATGCCCTTCAGAAGCTGTAATAATGTGAAATCCACCAGTTTTTTTTTACTGTTTGAGGCCCAAATTAGTAGAACTTGTCCTCTAAAATATTGTCGCTTGAATGTATCATGACCAACTCAGTTATGTTCTGGGACAATATGTACCACTCTTGATCAACATAAACACTATGAATCAATACACATACATTAGATCAACCAAAATCTATAGGACCAAATATTATAATTTTCGGAAAATAATATACAAGTAATACAGATAAAATTGTGTACAGGTGATTCAATATGATATAATCGAAAGGACTTGACATTTAATATTATTTACAAAAAGTTTTTCAGAATGTATGGCTGCACAACTGGAAACAAAGTTAGTTATTTTTAAGTCTATTAAATTGTCCTTTTAAAGTAATACGTTTTTTTTTATTTTAACCCATATTGAAATAACAGGAGCTTTGTTATCTTATTATCATTACAATATCTTGAATTTTGATTTAATTGAAGAAATTTTAAAATAACGGGCATACTGATATTTTAAAATAAATTGTAGTAATAAAGGACAAAGCAGAAAAGATGCTACAAACTCTTTCCATTACAGTTTGGAAGATTCTCTTGGACCCCAATGTATATCGGACACCATGAGATAGATAGAATCTTCAAAATTAAGACACAAATCACATTTATTAAATTGGAGATTTACTAAATCATAAATCATTAGACACCATAATCATTTAATTATAATTTATCATTATATATATATATATATATATATATATATATATATATATATATTAAATAAAATGTTACACCATTAAAATTAATGGTTCAAAATTGGTAGGCGGTTCTGACAGACGAGCAACAGCTCATGGATGGCCCAGGAGGCCACCAACCGGAGCATTATTTGTAGACCTCTCAAGTTCCACCAATCAATCATGCAATATATAATATATCCACGCTGTTAATTACATATATACCAAAAAACCAATTGAAGCCAGCCTGTGCATGTCCACAATATAATTAATTATTCATAGATTTCTTCTATAAAAAGCCTCCTCCAATCCCTCTCCTCCTTCCACAGTCCCAACTCCCAACCACACTCATTCCCCTCCGCATCCAATAAATTCCTCCTCCTCCTCTTCTATTCTTCAGTAATACCGGCGATAATGGCGTCGTCGTCCCTCAAGCCCAGGCTCTTCGCCCTCGCCGTCGTAGCCACCGTGATGGCCTCCACGGTCGTCGCCACCACGGCCCCTGCTCCGGCCCCCTCCTCCTCTGCTCCGACGTCCGTGTCCGCCGCCACCGCGGCGGTGGCTTCGGTGGCCGCCGTCGTCTTTGGTTATTTATTCTGCTAAGTAATTAAATAATGAAGTGTTTTTGTGTATAAAGGTGGTGGAGGAGAGTGTGATACTGTGATAATGTACGTACGAGTGTATTTATGGTGGTGGATTATTGTCTTATCATTTTCATGCTGTTTAGCATTATGATGTGATTCATTATTTCATGAAATAAAGATTTTTTTTTTAAAAAAATTGTTTATCAAAGCTGTTTTTCTTCTGTGAGAATGTATCACTGTTTCTATTGAATTGTTCGATCTAATTTCAAGATTTTATTTTTCATTTTAAAATAGAAAGAAATGAGATGCAATAGAACACCTAAATAGTTTTTTATTTAAAGAAATGAAATGAAATGAAAGAAAAGAGAACAATCCAAAAGGTGCGTGGCACAAACTGTACCACCAGATATAGCCTTTCACATGGGCTGTTTAATTACCATCAGGCCGCATTATTAATATGCTTGATTTGATTTGTGAATTTATTTATTTATTTTTAAAGTGACATTTTTTTATTCTCAAATTTTCACGAATGAGACAAGGTCATGGCCCAGCAAGGGCCCATGGATGGTAACAGTTGGATGAGAAATCATAATTCATTTTTAAAAAGCTATTTGGATTTATTAAATCCATATTTATTCATTCGGATTTATTTTTAATTTGCGTATTTCACATATTAATACACGTTTAAAATAAATATGTTCAAACAGAATAAGAATTAGAGACAACTTTTATATAAAATTTAAATCAATTTAAATGATGAGTGAGTTATTAATGATGGGTGTATTTTTTTGAATATTCAAATATATATATATTATTATTGTTATCCTTTATTCCTCTAAGAAAATAAGCTCAAAATGGAAAGTAAAAAAACATTTTTTAAAATATATTTGTGCAAGTTTTCCAATTAGAGGAGGGGCTCAGATGCAAAAAAGCACACGAGCTAAGTGCTGGAATTATTGAAGCTGAGGGGTTACGTGGAATTTGTCCAGTGCTTGTGCTCTTCTCCACGTTTCAATGCCCCAATCGAATCAGAAAACCTATCTCTGCCTCACCGCCTCAGCCCAAGAAGATCGGAGAGCTCGTCTTCTGCCCCGAGGTGGCTCTCCCTGCTTCCGCCGAGGTAAAACTCGATCCACTTGCTGATGCTACTTCGATTTGTATTTCCTTTCGCCGAGATACTTCCGGATAATCCAAATCGCCCGAGCAAGAGGCCTTTCTTTAATCGCTGGGCGACTTCGTACCGATTTCGTTTTAGAATAGTTACTTAAGTTTTTCATGTGTGTTAAGTTTGGCTGGTTAGTAACCCTCCAAAGGCAATCTTTTTAGCCTCTGGGAGTCACTCTCTTCCATGGGAGTTTCGGTTGGAATGGGCATCTGAATTTATTTCTGGTCCGTCGATTAGTTTCCCGAGTTTTGTTAGCTGTGGAAGTCCAAAAAAGACGATCATTTGATGAGAGTTGGACTTGCCGCCATGGACGTAATCACGTAATACATTTTGTAGGAAAAAAATTGTGGATTTAAGGTCAATGACAAAAGATGGCCAAGAGAAATCCATTTGAAGTAAATTGATGATCAACTAATGTAGGGAGATCTGGAGTAGTTGCCTCAGACTTGGATTTGCAGTGGTGCAGTTGAATATAAGCTGAAGCCTATTCGGGAAAGCACTGGAAGAAATGCCCTTTTGTTGCGAAGAATTCTCAGGTAGTAAGAACTCTCTCAAGGAAGGCTTGCTAGAGAAAACACTGATAAAAAGGAAGATGAAGTTCAGTGATAAATGGCAGATAGGGAAGTGAAACTGAGTAGAGATTTCAAAGCAATGATGCAATCACACTCTATCTTAACAAATGGTGATATAGAGACAAACTGCAATTGTAATTTGGATGACTGTGCGTACTACAGGTTAATAATCATTTTCAAGCACATTGATATTCATTGGCAAGCATATATTAGGGTCTACAGATGAAAAACTATAGGAAGTGCCAACTTATGAAAATTTCATTATGTTGATAAAATGCATACCTGAATTTTAATGACTTCAGAATATACTTGTTAATGGGTAGTTATACTAGTTAATTTTGAGCTGATGAAGATTATGAAGCTTCCACCTATTATGTTCATGCTAATGAAATTGTTATATTCATGCATTTTAAATGCAATAGTGCAAGACCACAATGCTAGTATTCCACCTATCAACTACTCTGGAAATAATTATTTATTTTTCCAAAAATCTCAGTAATGAAGTCACCTATCTCTCATACATTCTTATCATCTTGGAAAAGATACAAGAAGTACCTGAATCACTACAAAGAGCAGCAAGTTACCTCAACATTGGCTTTATGTTTTGCTAATCGTAGTCACATCATAATTTAAATTTGCAACTATTGGTGTCTGGAATCTGCAAACTGATTGTTCATACAGTCAATAGACACTTATGATGCATGCATCTCTATATGAGTGACTCATATTTTCAAAATAATGACAATGGTAATCGTCACCTTAGTTTTAAGCTGATGTTGTCTATATGGAAGATGACAATTCTGACATGGTATTATGTCTAAAGAGCTTCTATTTTATAAAGATAGATTCACAGCTAGGTATATATGCGACTGTGTGAATATGGAAGAGAATGAAGACCACTCATGAGCAGGAACAACTACTGTCAAACACAGTATTCATGAATGCAGCTTATGAAACAAACTGTTTCAAATTTTGGCTATATAATTAAACCCAGATACTAAGGAACTCATATAACTTCTTTATCAATTACAGCGTTTGTATTTTTTTTCTGTGAAATTCTTAATTTATAATTTTTTTTGGTAAATATGTAAAAAAAAACATTATGATTTTATAGTTTTTTCCAATTTGACATATACATGTCATATATAGCCTTACTTCAAACGGTTTTTAAATTCATGTGCCGCAGGATAGCATATTTCAGGAACCTTGTGATGCCTAGATGGATCTATGTTTCATCTACTTGGAATGAAACCTATGTTAGAGTGATTATTTCTTCTGCAACAGATTTGTGTCAGCATTTCATCCTTGATGCGGTAACGTTAATCCATGTTTGCATTACAAGCCATACATCACATGGTGAATTGTACACATAGAATGCAATCCATATGAAACAATAGATATAAAAAAATCCAAATCCATTAACAAAAGCAAAACTGAACACCAAAACAACACAGTAAAAAATATTTATATAGTTTTACATTCTTTAATCTAGCAATAAAATGTAAAGTTAAACAATAGTAATAAAATAAATAATATCTATAAATCCTCTAATAAGCAATGTGTCCTAGATGCAAATTGTGCACTCGCTTCACTCTCCTATGGATATCCTAGTGGCTAAAGAGGGCGTTGAGAAGAAAAGTTGTGGAGGATGTTGCAAATAAATTGCGTAGATTCATACTTATGAACTATAATAGAAACATTCATTAGCTAATGTTCAATGATTCTAATGCCTTGCTTCCCTTAGTGCTCAATGTAGCTACATTCCTCAATATAATTACTGCCATCCCTTAGTGCTCAATCTCACTATTATCTGTCTAGCTTCTGAATTTCGTACACATAACATTCATTAACCAACCATGGATGTTGAACCTCTAAATTTCCCCTAAACTCTAACCCAGAGTGATACCTTATCAAGTATGCATTAGCCCAAACACATGTGTCCAACACCTCATACTCACTGCCATAGGGATGGAGGTGGTGTCCTATATATAGATTGTGTGTGGTTTTTGGCCATGCAAGTGTCCCATCTAGTTCCAAATATTTATCCTAGATCATAGGCCATCTAATGGATGGTTCACTATAATATCATGCAAACAACTGATGTTTGCAATGCTTCTACTGGTTATAACATGACTATCATACTGACCTGCATATAACATTCATAACATTTGTCAATATCCGTAATGCACAATATAGTAAATAAATTAGAGAGATATTTCAACAAGATACTACAATTGAACATGGCATGAATAACAAATAAAAGTAAATGGAGTTCAACAATAAGAAGAATGATTCATGAATCATAATCATGCCATAATCATGCCATAAATGACCAATAAAAGTAACTAGAGTTCAATGATAGTAATAATGATTCAAGAATAAGAGTCATAAAAGATAATTTAGCTTTCCTTCTAGAATTTGAATCTTAACATAACCCAGTTCCATAATCCTATAACTTACAATCTTTCTTTTCAGTCACAACTGTCTTCTGTCTAGTTCATTAACCTCCAAGGCTCAAACTAGGTATAAGAATGCACACACTGTTAACATCGTACATCTCAAAACACAACATAGCTCTGATGCACCACAACAATTGTTACATAAGACTATTTACTTTGTTGTGAGTCTCTAGACACATCATCCTACATACAAACACATTCCGATACACAAGATAATATTTCACTACAACACAGCACAAAATTCTTTCTAGTGCTCTGGACATTTCAAATATTTTTACCTATATAATCATACACATCGTTTATTACCTTATATAGTATCAGAAACAGGATTAATGTTTAGTATTGTAATGGGTTATGGATCTGGTAACACTTTTTGTGTAGAATGATCTAGATTCTGGAATTGCTATTCAGAAATCAAGTTTTATTTAGTATGATTTTTCTGGTATTTGTTTGGACTCAAAAGTTTAATTAAGTTGTAGAGCTAATCAAAGATGATTTTTCTAAGCTTTCTTTATCTAGAATATGTCTCTTTCTCGTAGTAACTCTATTCATGCCCATTTTCAGCTCGATAAATTTCAAAGCAACAAGGCCACATGAACCGAGATACCAACTCCAGCAACAGTCCATCAAATTATTTGGGACGGATGCGGCATCGTAAACGCCCTAGTGAGGTCAGCTATGGAATTTTTCGTGTTAACAATTTTTAATACTCTCTCTCTCTCTATTACTAAAAATCCAACAAGGGACAAACTTTAGGTCTACTTTAATGTATGCATACAGTCCAATGGTCTAACTTTTTATTGCCCTTTTTAAAATTTGTTGGATTGCTGTGAATTTTGGGTGATTTCGGTCTTTGTTGTGGGTTTAATCTTAAGTTGCTATGGATTACCCCCCCCCCCCCCCCCCCCCCCCCCCCCCCCAGGTTTCTCCTGATGCAGATAAAGCAAATGGATCAAAGTTGCTTGTTAATGACCTTAATAAATACAGATCAATGCTTGTGCGCACTTGTTCATTAGTGTGGATGATGAATTTTTCGTGTTAACAATTTTTAATACTCTCTCTCTCTCTCTCTCTATTACTAAAAATTGAACAAGGGACAAATCCAATGTTCTAACTTTATGTATTGCCCTTTTTAAAATTTGTTGGATTGCTGCGAAATTTGGGTGATTTTAGTCTTTGTTGTGGGTTTAATCATAAGTTGCTATATGATGAATTTTTCGTGTTAACAATTTTTAATACTCTCTCTCTCTCTCTCTATTACTAAAAATTGAACAAGGGACAAACTTTAGGTCTACTTTAATGTATGTATACAAGCCAATGGTCTAACTTTTTATTGCCCTTTTTAAAATTTGTTGGATTGCTGCGAAATTTGGGTGATTTTGGTCTTTGTTGTGGGTTTAATCATAAGTTGCTATGGATTATGGAGCATTAAGAGGATTTTAATCCCCCTCCCCCCAGGTTTCTTCTGATGCAGATAAAGCCAATGGATCAAAGTTGCTTGTTAATGACCGCAATAAATACAGATCAATGCTTGTGCGCACCTATTCATCAGTGTGGATGATAGCGGGTTTCTGTTATATCATCTACATGGGTCACCTTTATATCTGGGCCTTGATTGGCGTCATTCAAATTTTCATGGCAAGAGAGCTTTTTAATCTCCTTAGACGAGCCAATGAAGAAAGACAACTACCTGGATTTAGGCTCTTGAATTGGTAAGTGTTGATATTTAAAATATTCTTTCTATATTTCATAGGTTTAAACATGACATAGATTTATTTTACTTTATTTTTTCTGTATTGTTAAATGGAGGAAAGTTTGTCACTGATTCCATTTGTTTTTTTATTCATCTTTCAGGCATTTTTTCTTCACTGCCGTATTGTTTACTTATGGACGCTTTCTTAGCCGGCAGCTTGTAAACACCGTGACTTCAGATAAATTATTCTATAAACTTGTCAGTATGGTTATCAAATATCAGATGTTTATTTGTTATTTCCTGTATATTGCAGGTCAGGCCTTTCTTTCAAATTGTTTAGCACAATCTTTTGTCCTTTTATTTTATGTGTTTTATGTTTGTTAGTTAAGAATGTCAGAAAACTTTCGATATTTTGATTGCATTCAGAAAATAGTGCTTTAGAAATTTTCTTCATTAACATTTCTGAATATGTTTCACATTTAATTATATGTAGTGGATAAGTAGGCTATACCAGATTTTGCATAGGAGGACAAATTTATTAGCAATAGCATGATCCAGTAGTCATCTGAGATAATGTCATTTTTCCTCCTGCTCTTGTAATTTTTTATTTTTTTAAGGGTTTTACTTGACTTTGAGGCCGACTCTAAATCTTCCAAAAGAAAGATAAATGAAAGAAGTAACTTGAGAAAACAGTTGTATTTTAAAATTTTATATGGTTAAGAATATTAAAAAAATAAAGCAAGCATTACTGTCCCCAAACAAGAAGGTTTAACTCTAATAAAGGATAAAATGACTAATATACAAATCATGGGAAACATCAATGTTGGTATGGACATTTCTCAGAGGATAAACAGAAGACTTATATATGTTTTGTTAAGATGTGGTGCAACAAGGGATTTAGGGCAGATTCAAGAATGTTTTACTGGCAATAATAAAAGAATATATTTGCTTTAATCAAATAAATTTTCTGTAAGGGGCTTAATAATGGAGAATGACCTATCCAAACAAACTAAATGTTTGGGAACTGGGATATTATAACTTGGTAAGTATGCAAAATTACAGTGAGAAATTTCCATTTCTTTAGTTTTAGTAAATTACATGAACAATGAGCATTAAGAGTAATGGTCGATTACTAAGTTTACCTCTCTGAAACTGCCTGTCTAAGAACCTAGCAGATCATTATGTTTTTCCCTCTCAATTATACTTGGCCATTTTAACACTCCTATAATTGTTCCTTTATTCCTGGACAGTGATTCGTTATCAATTCTTCAGTTGCATCATTGTGAATGTTTGGCAATTTAAGCATAAGTTTTGGTACATCCAACCAATAGCTCAGTGGTCTACAACTAACTTTTCTTGAAATGAAAGATCATTGTTATGAATTTTGTTCTGCTTTTATTTATTGTGTTATTATTATTTTTTGTGAATAATGTTAATGAGAAATGATAACAAGTTTGATTGGATGGTGGCTTAGGTTTTGTGTGGTTTATTCTCACACTTAAAAAGAAAACATACAAGTATCAATTCAGCCAGTATGCATGGACCCATATGATTCTTCTGATGGTATTTGTGCAGTCTGCTTTTGCTGTTGCAAACATATTTGAGGGTATATTTTGGTAAGTGTCTAATTACTCTTTTACTGATCTCCTGTTCTTGACAGTACTTGTTTCAATGTCTTAGTCTGTTCAACTCAGTGGCAGGATATTTGTTGATACAGTTTGGAATAATTTTTACAGTTTTGCCTCTTTATGGGTTGAATGTTGAACCATTGAACTTAATGTTTATTTTCGCAGAGCAAGGTTGTTCAACATAGATTAATACAATATCCATTAAATCTTATGCAAAAAAACTGTTCTTATTTGTTGTCTACCGGCATGTATGGTCCAACACCTATTATTCAGAAAGAACATGTCACATGTGAAACCGAGGTAACCATGAGACTTTGTACAGAGGATTCAGGAAGATAATAGAACTAGAAGAATAGTAAACATTGTCCAGATGGTTTTGGCATCATCATCATTTTTTTGACTTGCCAATCAATGCCATTGGCTACTAATGTGGCAATCATTCTTCTACATGGTGGTGCTCCACAAGATGGTCTTTAATTGCTGAGAATTGGATGAAATGTTTCCTTCACAGCTAATAAACAGATAAATATCATATAGATGATATGCTTTTGTTTTAAATGTATGATAAGGGATCATGATAATTGGGTCTTAGAAACTTGAGCTTTTCATTGATGTTCTTTTATAGTGGGAATAACCAGTTTTACAAATAGTGTGATTGAACTTGTATTGAAACTGCCATTGCTTACTATAGGTTAGCAATTTAAATGCTTTTGTTGCATATGATTTGAATTTGTGGTGTGTAATAAGCTGATGCAGGTTACATTTGGCATTTTACAGGTTTCTCTTGCCAGCTTCTCTTATTATCATCAATGATATTGCTGCATATTTTTTTGGATTCTTTTTCGGGAGAACACCACTGATTAAATTATCTCCGAAGAAAACTTGGGAAGGTTTTATTGGGGCATCTGTTACCACATTGCTTGCTGCCTTTATGGTGAGTACAATTCTCGTGTTTGTTGATCATTAGTTTGATCACCATTTCATCTTTTTTTTATCATGTTATTTTCTTGGTAGTTTATCTCATGCATAAGCTTTGTCTCAATTATTTTGTTTTAGGAAATTCAACAGATGTTTGGTTAATTAATTAGACATTTCCTTTGGTTTTTGATTCTACATGTGTGTGCACGCGTGGAAACTAAGTTTTGTTCTTACTAATAATTTCTAATTTATTTTTTAGTAGTTTTGATGTAAGTTTTCTTTCACAGCTATCAAATATATTGGGCCGCTTCCAATGGCTTACATGCCCAAGAAAGGTAAGTTATTGAATTGAATTTTTAGCCAGTCTCAAATTGATTACTAGTTTTTCCCCTTCTCTTCTAATGGTTGCTGGTTTATAGGACCTCTCGACTGGATGGCTGCATTGCGATCCTGGCCCATTATTTAAGACACAGTACTTTGTAGTGCCTAGATGGATGCATCAATGGGTAAACTTTTAAAAGACTTATATATTTCTTACTATGCATGATATCAAGATTCATTCATTTTTGAGAGAAGAAATGATTAAGTTTTACCTTTTTATTGATTGAATATGTCTCTTCTTCATTTATGATTTAGTTAAACAGCATTCTGCATTAATTTGCCTATTATTTGTTTTTTTTCTTTTCTTTTTTGGACTTACAGTTTAGAGATGTAGATATGATTATTTGTTGTTGAAAATCATTCAGCGGCTACATTGTCAGTGTAGAAATTTATGCAATATATGAATCTTTTCGATTGAGCATTCTAAGTTGGCACTGAATGATTGGTTTATATGCCCCCTCAAATAAAAAAGAATGCACTGACAGATTGCTTTTGAAACTAGAACTTAGGGGATGTAAAACTTAGATCATCGTTGAAATTCCTGGTCCATGTCCAAGGAAACTTTCAGCATTATCTCATCTTCTGGAATAAATAATTACTTATCAGTTTCAATGTGATTGGCAAACATTTGTGTCAGTATCTCAGTAGATTAGTATTATTGCTCTTTTACTATTTTTATGAATCATTTCAATTATTCTTGCAGTTTCCTTGGAAAGAAATAGCATATTTACCAGTGCAATGCCATGCTTTAGCATTAGGCTTATTTGCATCAATAATAGCACCATTTGGAGGATTCTTTGCAAGTGGTTTCAAAAGGGCCTTTAAACTTAAGGTGATATATATATTATTTTGATGCATAAGAGGCCAAGTGTTGAAGAATGAGAAATTTATTGTTTAATATTTCTAGGATTTTGGTGATAGCATTCCAGGACATGGTGGGATTACCGACAGAATGGATTGCCAAGTAAGTCAGTTTGGATTTTGCTAATAATTTTTTGTTTGTGCTTAACCCCAATTTAATTATTTGATATTTATCTATCTCTCAGTTACTTTTCTTCAATCCACCAGTTAACTAGTCAAGCATAGGAATTCCTATTTCTTTGACAAATACTGAACTCTTCACATGCAACCATATATCAATTCTTCACCTGCACCCATAGTAAAATTCAATAAATCAAAGTTTTTTTTTTCTGCAGTGGACAAAACTAGTATAAAGGGGCCTTCACCCAACATGATGTGAAGGGGTTTTCACATGAAATGAATGGGTCTTCACATGAAATGATGTGAAAATCCCTTTCACGACCTCTTGATCTTAATAGATTAAAGGCTAATTAATCCTGGTCATTGCTCAATTAACTATTGTGATTAAGATCCAAAGAATATGAAAGGAGCTTTCATATAAAATGTTATGAAGCCCCCTTAATATTAACTGCCCACTGTATAACACATGATATATGAGGTGCCCGTAATTGATATTAAAATAGTATTAAAATAAAACATTGATATCTTAACGTTAAAAATGTCCAATATGTATAACAAAATATATTAATTCACCAAAGAATATTTATAATCACAGCATGAAGAAGAAAGATACGACTTAAAGGAATTTGTTAGCATTTGTGACCTAAGGAGCTGCTGTTGCTGGCCAAGCGAGAAAACCAAGTGGGAGACAAATAATGATCAGGCAGGACTTGGGAGACATTAGAATAGGATTTTGAATTTTATTAATCAAGTTTTTATCGAATGATAATTGAACCCACTTAGACTGCCTTCCCAGACGACTTAGGATTGTTTGAGCCATTTTCATCATCTATCACTGACATTGCAATTTGTCGTTTCCTGCGATCGCAGATGGTTATGGCTGTGTTTGCATACATATACCATCAGTCATTTGTGATGCCTCAGAGTTTTTCAGTTGACATGATTTTAGAACAGGTATCTTTTATCTATTTATTTATTCAGCTATTCCGATCATTATCTACTCATTATCCTTCTCGTAATTTTTATGCAGATACTAAGGAACCTTTCTTTTGAGGAGCAGCATTTTCTACACGAGCAACTTGGACTTATCTTACAAGCCAAGCAATTGTTGCAAGCCTAGTTTCTTGTGTAGAAAGTACCTTTCTTGTATGTATATTACTATGATAATTGCACTGCTAATTCCTAGGATGGATAATCATAGAGATCAGGTGCATGGCCCTTCTAAACAACACATTGATGTCATGTTTTAAATCTCAAATTTTTGTACCTTCTCTTCCAGCATCTTAAGTAATAGAATAAGGATACACAATCAAATTTGAAATTAACAAATTTTGAACCCCAATAAAGAGGTTTTGTATTTAGCAATTATAACGTTAAGCTACTATTAGCCAATGTGTTTACTATGAGATAAAATATTAGTCCCACTCTATCTTTCTGTGCCAAATGTTTAGGGCCTCTGCTCTTGTGTATCAGGTCCGTTCATCAGTAATATCCCTCGCTATACAAGAACTTAGCTGCTATGGTCAACGGTACAGTAATGTGAAGCAGTTGGACAAGAACTGTCTATGCGGATGGAAATTTAACTGGTCAGATTACCGAAATTTCTTGCAACAAATTTACAAGTGCTAAGAAGATTATCCTTCAGATTGTTCCCAAGAGTTATATCCCTTCTGCTGTGCAATTAGTATCGAGGGGCTAATCCGGATATGTTTAAGAGGTGGACAGCCACAACCAGACTTCCTTTTTCTTTCTGATCTATCAAAATGAGACCAACTGTTCAAACATTTGAAGTAAATTCTGATACCTGTTTTTTAAACTACCAGATAAGATAAAAAAAAGGAACAAACTATTTACAAAATATGAAATCATTTTGTCCCTAAAATAAACGTCTACGAACTCTTAAACCGGGCATAAAGTTGGATATCAACACAAAATAAATTTGGACGAGATTGCCAACATCACAAGCCAGAAATAATTCATAATCCAAAATTAAACTTATCGTGAGATCAAGACAACCTTACAAGCAACAGAGTAAAATGTCTTCGGCCTATTTTCAACAAACAAAAATAAAAAAGAAATAAAAAAAAAACTCAAGATCACCTTTCACTAATAATATTGTAGAAAAATGATTCCCCGTGCAAATGTATATTATTGCACAAAGAACTGATGAAAGCAAAAGGTACCGTTCACAAAATACATTTACCTGACACATTATCTCACTGTGCATTTATTAACGGTTCTAAGAATTTACAAACTCACAGGATGAACCTGAAAATTCAAAAGCCCAAGTCAAGTTTTTGTTAATGAAACAGCCAAGAAACATTCACCATCAAACCATCAATTAGGACCCATGTCTTCCAGCCATCCAATTTGTAAGATAAAATACAACACAGCCACTAAAATTACTCCTAAATAGATCCAACAAAATCTGAAAAGAAAAATTATATTCCTAGAGAAGAGAGGGAAGTTAACCTATGGAAAATGCTTGTTAGTCCCAAGCACTTATGGCTCCTGCACCACTGTAGCCGCCTCCGTATCCTGAAGGTGCCCCAGCTGATCCCCCTCCGTATCCATTACCTCCACTGTAATAATCCCCACCACCTCTATTGTATGAGGAATCTCTCCTAAAGTCACGGCCGCCAAAGCGACCTCCACCAGATCTCCGGTTTCTACCACCGCCACTGCCATAAGAACGAGCTGCTGCATAGTGAGAGAGCCATTTAGGCACCTCTTGGTTTGATTCTTGCATCAACTCGGATAAAGACCTTGCCATGGATGCATTACTATCATTGAAGAATGCTGTAGCAAGGCCTGACTTCCCGGCCCTACCTGTCCTTCCAATGCGGTGCACATAGTCATCAATATCGTTGGGGAGGTCAAAATTAATGACATGTGCTACGTGGGGAATGTCCAACCCACGTGCTGCAACATCAGTAGCAACAAGAATAGGCGTAGCACCACTCTTGAAAGATCGCAGAGCTGCTTCTCTCTCCTGAAAGTAGATAAAACTAACATCAAGCACCTTGTGAAACCAACACAGAAACAGTTTTGGAATATGATAAATTCTTCTATATCCATCTCAACAGAACACAATCATTAACCATCATGTTTATATGCAGCTGATTACAAGGCAAATAAAATTCTAAGGAACGAACTTCATTGGATTCATTTCATCTAATACAATTTACATAATTTGTATTTTACTTATATCAATGAACCATCCACACACACAAAAAAAGACCAAGAATTGATTTTATAAATTGCAAGAAAAGAAGAAATCAGCAAAAGATTATCAGTTTCATAACACTAAATTAACTACTTGAAATGAAGGGAAAATAAAGACAACTATGATCTAATTATTCAAGAAGTGGATTTAACTACCTGCTGAGTCCTATCTCCATGAATTGTGGTTGCTGGAAATGCATTCATACACAACCAGCGTTCTAATGAATCGGCTCCTCTTTTTGTCTCCACAAAAACCAATGTTAGAGCATGCTGCAGAATGGAAAAAGTTAGCAAATATTCTCACAACTAGTAGCAATGACAGACAAATATAGAGTAACTCAACAATTTAAGAAGAAAAAGGACAGCCCGGTATACAAAGCTCTCGTCAATATAAGGTCTCGGAGAAGGGTCTATTATAGGTAGTCTTACCCTGTTTTGCAAGAGACTGTTTTCAAAATTCAAACCTATGACCTCTAGGTCACACAACAACAACTTTACCGTTGCCACAAAACTCCCCGTTCTGAGACTCGAACCCGTAACTCAGCAATTTAAGAAGAATAAAACAAAGTTAAATTGAAATATAGGTTGAGTCTTACTTTTCCATGGGCACCAGTATCTCTTTGGGCATGAAGAAGATCCATAAGGTAGCTTCTTTTGTCCGAATCAAGTACAAATTCCACTCTTTGAACAATCAAATCGGTACTTGAACCAACTCTTCCAACCGCAAGGAAGATATAGTTATAAAGGAAATCAGAAGCCATTCTCTGCAACTCAAATCAATGGAAACTTATTATACAAATTAATTGCATCCAAATTGAAGAAGATAAAAAATGGAAAGAAGACAAGAGACTTAAAGACAACCAATGTGAAAAAACAGATATAGCTACAAGAAAATAGGATGGCAATAAGTATTTGAACCCGATAATTGAGTATCCAAGGTAGCCGACCTATTTAAATTGAGTTGAAGTAACCAATAATACTTATACAAAATGATAATAATGATAATAACATATAATAGTAGAGCTGCACAAGATAATAGATTGCACTCAACTTTCCAATCATTTTGATTTGAAATGGAATTCCATAATGCTAGCTTTTCCATAATTGCTATTAGCATATGACATCGTAGTATAATTAAACAGTGCTTATTCCACCTGCTAGATTGTAAAAAATTTGAGATACCCAAACTATTAATATTTTGTAGTAATCATCGATCTCTTTTTATTTAAACTAACCTCACTGTGAGGATAACCAGCTCCACATCAATGAACACAGAAATAATGAAGATTTTCCTGAAATAAGTTAGCAACTTTCCAGAAAATGTGTGCCATGAAAATAATACTCCTATCATGAAAAATATTCTACAACACTGATAATACTCCACATGCAATTTTCATGTCTCATAAGCATCAATGTGAATTTAAACTTCAGTGATTATTTTTTTAAAAGGTAACAGTAGTCCACCTGTTATATATAGGAAAAGACAGACATGAACAACATTGTCACATTCTGAAGCAGAAATTGTTGCACTAAAAACTTATGATTAAAAATCTTCCTTAACAGCTAACATTTTAGAAAAGAGATAAGCCAGTCAAATACTAAGATGCTACCAAAGCACAAGTCATGAGTTCCCAGCCATCTACTGTCCTATCAATTGTTATCATTTAATCACCCAATATAGGCTTGTTAATGCAGATCCGTCATCTTATCTTACAGTGCCTTGCAATTGCAATCAGGTCCACAGTTCAAGATCATTCCAGCTTGATCAAAAACTGAATGTTTAAGATCCACAAACTTTTCAACTTTAAGGATTCAATTGCCACATTTCAGTGACCAAAATGATTAATTTAATAGAAAGAGAAAAACCTGTATCTCCTTTGGGAATGTGGCACTGAATAACATAGTTTGCCTTTGACCTCGTGGAGGCATGTCTGTCTGCTCAACAATTCTTCGAATTTGTGGCTCAAAACCCATATCCAGCATCCTATCAGCCTCATCTAGGGCCAAATATCTAATATGTTGAAGTGAAACCCTGGCTCTCTCCAACAAATCTACCAGACGACCAGGAGTTGCCACAAGAATGTCAACGCCCCTTTCTAAGTCTCGCAACTGCAAACACAAATCATATAAAAAGTTTAGTGACATTAAGGAATAGCATGAATGTTAATAATCGCATGAATGTTATTCCACCATATTTATATACATTGGAGGAAATGAAAGTTAGATATAAGATTTTTATTGAGTTTATGTCCAATATCTCAACATTTTATTTTTTTTCCTTTATTGTAAAAATGGATGCTATGACTGCACTTAAAGCTACAATCATCATCACACAAGAAAATCACACTCTAGTTCAAAATTAAATCTTTTGGGCATCACCAATTAGACAAGTAGTCCATAAGTACAATCAACATTTGTAAGGGATATGACAAGACACCATAGAAGTATTCACTTAAAAGATCCAGAATGTTCTTTTTCTTCATCCAATTTTGAATACGCGACAACCACCATCTTAACTCTTTTATCTCCTTCCCTTTTTTGCTGAGTATGCTTATTTTTCAAACTCTTTTCTTTCCTCTTCTGTCGATAAGTTTCATGTTAAAAGTATTAAAGTAGCATATTTTACCTTGTGAAAACTCCTGATTCAAAAGAACCATGGTATGTTATTCACCTCTTACTTTCTATGTTTCGACCAAATGTCTAAAGATAGATTGCCCATGGACCTTGTCTGGCCAGAAAAAGCACCAACTTCTATCATAATGGGATCATTTCTCATATAAATAAACATCCTTCTCAGATGGTATTTTGTAACTGACTTAACAAAGTATAAATTTACAAATAAACAGCTCAGATGGCATAATCGAAGTACAAATTTTATAATTGATAAACCCCAGAGACAATTTTCTCATTTACTTCAGCAAAAGGTGGAATCCGCCACCCCAGCGGCCCTACACGGTCAATCTTATAACTATCTGTGAGGAGATAAATCGGGAAGCTGCAGTTGGCCACTACGAGGAGGGCATTGTCTCGGCTTTGCCAAGATTCGACCCTTACCCACTTCAGCAAGTCTGCCCCACAGTAACCAACTCAACCATGCCCCGGGAGCCAGTTTTCTCATTTACAATACAATACAAGGATACAATTAACATGCAAATGGTCTATACTTATTATTGAAAAATTAAGAGCGCACTTGGATAAAAAGAGTAAACTTGGATTTCATTTGAAAGATGTTAAACTGAAATTCATACACCTGACCATAGGCTTGCCATAAAAGATTCAACAAAAGGTTTCGTGCAACTAATCTTAAGAGAACATCAACCGCATCTCTCATCCAGAACCAGAAGCTAACAACAAATAAAAGAACATGAAGAATGATATATCTGGTATCTGTAATTGTTTTAATTTCTGATACTCAACCTCTCCATTTACACTCTCAATATTTGTGTCAAACACCTAAAATTCACAACACCAACACTCCAAGTTACAGACACTCCCACTAACCAGGCGTAAAATTAGAAGAGGTCTTTATTGTGCCGGCGCTGTGCCGGTGCCGGTGCCGCGTCGGAACGAGATTTTTCGTGCGTACCTAGATCTGCACTCAATATCAAATACTCTTACTGGAGGCCAAGTAACATAGTTTCCAACAACTACTCACCAAAGTGTGAATCAGGCTACATTGTTTATACAGGCTGAATTGTACCTGTAACTCTAATATGAATATTACAGTTAAATATATTCTTTAATGTAGTGTTGTAAATGGCGGTGGGTGATGGTGGGGCGGTCAATGACCGCTTACCGCCTATGCGGTGCCTCATCCACCAAGGCAATTGAATTTTTTTTACTATTTTTTTACATAATATTATAATAGTCATCAATAATTAAATAAAAGATAAAAAATTTAAAAAAACTTATTATAAAATATATTAATTAAAAGTCTAAAAATAAAAAACTTAATCTAAATATTTTTTAAAATAAATTTTTAAATAAACAAATATATATATATATATATATAATTAATAGGATAATTTTATTAGGCTTTAATAATCTATTTAAATTATCTCAATCATAATTAGGAGTTGATTAAAATTATTAATGTAAAGTTTCAATTAAATCCTAAGTTAAAAAAACTGTGTTCACCGTTTTGGCTTCGATGTTTCTTCAGCTTCGAACCCATCGCCAAACCATGGCAACACGTTCGGACGCATCGCTTGAGCTCGGCGACGAGTCCCAAACCTTCATCTAGGCCCGGTGGCGAGTTCAGATTCATTGCCTGAGCCCGATGACGAGCCCAATGACGAGCCCGGAAGCATCGCCCGAGCCCAACGACGGGCTCAAATTCATCACCCGAGCTCGACGACGTGCTGGGACACGTTGCTACGGTTCGGCGACACGTCCAAAGTTGAAACGCCGAAACTAAGAGTTAGGTTTTTGGTTTGTGACGACAGCAGCGACGAGCAATAGCAACGGTTCAAGCTGAAGGTGACGGAAGGAGTTGAGTTGTTTTGAAATCACTAACGCGCCGTAAAGGTTTTTAAACCTAAGTTGACTTTGACCGCTGCCTAAACCACCGCCTTTCACAAATGCAGTGCGGTTGAGGTCCGCCTCCTGCCTAGGTGGCCTCCTCAAACACCATTTAGAACACTACTTTAATGTGGAATCATTGATTTGTATCAACTTTGAAATCGAACATTGAGGCATTAACTAATGACTTTGAATGAATGAAAGTCTAACAAAGAGGGAGAAAATTTAGTCAGTAAAGGTCAGAATGCATAGCTGTTTGGCCTATCAGAACACAAAGAAAAGTAATGCCTAGATATCAGAATTTAGAGACCACAGGGACATGGTGATAATAGTTTCAAGTTTTACAACTATTTTGAATCTTCAAATAAGCATTACATATTTACATACTGCAAATGCTTTGTAAATGGAGGTTGTAATGAATTATAAAATAGAAACTAGCCTAGATCTAAAGAAAAGAAGCCACAACAAAAATATTTTTACCACAATATTCAGTAACAAAGTCCATCTATTAAATCATATATTTCTCTTCGCCAAGGAATGAAAAAGCTTTTAGCAGTTGCGACCAATGCAGATCAACACATGGATCTGCAATTTCTTATATATTGACTCTTTCAGTATTTTTCTTCATTTTTAGTTACGTAGTTTTCTTCATCTTGTTTTTTTTTTGTTTTGAACACATGATTTTTATCTAAACTAAAATTTACATATTGGACAATTTTGACTGCAATGGCCTGCAATCTCTTCACTGACTTAGTATTGTCCAATTTGACTACTAGATAGGAAAAGTCCCATGTTTGGAACCTTGGAATTACAAGGTCAGGGATCTAATGGAAATGCTGAAATTACAGTGTCACTTAAACAAAGAGACCTAATTGTTTAGTATCTTCGAGAACCCCGTTTTATTATTTTTATTATAATCTTATACTGTAGTATAAACAGGCGTCAAGAATGGGGTCTATTTTCTCATATCTATTGTTGTTAGCAAACACAATTATATGTATGCTAATATGGTAAGGCATGAATTTTTGAACCTCTCACGTAATGTGTCATCAGAGGATAGTTTTCTTTTCCCACAGTGAAGCAATATAGAGGTATAATTAATGTAGTTTATCCTTTGGCTAGGTCGGTGAAACAAGCTACATTCAACCTCAAGTTACCGAAGGAAGTGTTATCAAAATAAATGGAAGAATTACCTGTTGATGAATAGGAGCTCCGCCATAGGCAACAACTACCCTTAAACCAGTCTGGAAAGCAAATTTCCTGGCCTCCTCATGTATCTGTGGAGACAAAAATTGAAGTTAAGAGACCCATCAAACAAGGTAAAAGCCCATTAAAAATCAGATGACATACTTGAACAGATAGCTCACGGGTAGGGGACAAAATCAAAGCCAACGGGAAAGCAGTCCTTGATCCTCTTTGCCTTGGTCCTGGGGATCCCCTCAGGATTGCACTAATGATAGGAAAGCAGAAGGCCGCTGTCTTTCCCGATCCTGTCTGAGCGCAGGCCATGAGGTCCCGTCCTGCAAGCGAAATAGGTATTGCATGGCGTTGGACAGGGGTTGGCTTCACATACTTGCATCGCCTGATGTTCTCATTAAGTGCATCTCCTAAATCAATTTCAGCAAATGTGTTCACTGGCAGGGGCACATTCTCACCGCTGGTCTCAATTGGGATGTCTTCATAAGCATCAAAATTGATCCCTGAATTCTCCTGGCTATTGAATGCAGCCTCAGCGGTATCATCATCGTTTGCAAAAGGGTTTGCCTCACGCTCCCTGCGGTCCCACCCAGCACCTCTCGAGTTCCAGCCGCCACTTCCACCTCTCGCGCCACTAGGGCTAGGGCGAACCGAGTCACGAATAGGACCACCACTCCGGCGGCTTCCGCCAGCATCTGAGGCAACAAAGGAAGGAGGTTGCCTGATGCCTGAAGGACCGTCAGCAATAGATGGTGCCGGTGCTGCTGGGGCGGCAGAGGACTCAGAAGACTGCTGACGGTTGCGAAGATGAGGAGGAACGTAGGCAGCGCGACCACCGCGCGAGGGAGCAGCACCACCGATGGCAACGTTGTTAGGGGAGGCACTAGTCACGGCCGCCGAGCTTTCGGCGTTCGCAACTGCATCAGCCCATGATGTTCGCATAATTCAGGAAGCAAATCCCGATCTATACCGCCCAAATCAAGAAAATTATCAGATCGACGCAACTCTTGATCCAGAACCCTCGATCGAACCCTTGCACCCCCAAAAAAAAAATCAAGATCAATTTCTCTCCGCCGAATGCACGCGATAATTTAGAAAAGCAGCAGCAATCGAAGAAAGAACAAGCATTGGTAAGAGAAGAAGAGAGAACGCAAGAAATCGCTCAATTGAGAATAATACCTAGATAGATGGAAGCAGACGTCGTCAAGGAATTGATAGAATGGAAAAGGAACCAGAAACCCTAGTTTTACACGGGAACGCGTGCGCTGAGATATCTCAGGTGTAATTGTTCTTTTTTTCTTCTTTTCGGTATATCTAGAGAGGGCTTTTTTTTTATCATCAAATTACAAAATTGCCTTTTTATTTTGAATGTTTCGGCATTTTTTTTCCACATATGAGAAAATGATAATTTTTTATATTTTTGTGGGCTTGTAATATCTAATGCTTATATTTGTTTAGATGCAAAAATATCCAGATGAGTATATTATTGAAAAATTAGTATAGAATTATTATAGATTTTTATTATTATTTAACTGTTATGTTTTTTAAATAAAAAAATGATAAATCCTTGGGATGGTAGATTTTTTAAATCAAGACCATGTCACGAAATAGTTAATTAAAGTGACTCCAATTGATAAAGCCCCACCAATCAATTACCGAAGGTAACATCAACAAATAAGAGGCCTTAGGGTGGGTTATGTAAATGGGGTAAAATTAAATGAGATTAAGAATGAATTATAATTGAACGAAAGAAAAAAAGAGAATAACATATTTTATTTTTTTTATTTGGTTGTGAAAAATAAAAAATTCTATAACTAGTAGAAGTTAAAGTTTCAATATATGATTTAACCTTCTGTTTGTCTAATTCTTTCTCTCAACCAAAGAATACATGGTTGATTTGATTTCAATTTGAATCGTCTATAAGACACTCAATTCAGTCGAAGCACGACTTGACTGATCTACTCAACATGTTGAGCATACTTAGTTTACTATCTTTTTGACCAATTTGGCTTGACTAGCTCAAACTATCCATCCTACTTGACTAGTTGACAATCTAACTAATTTGCATAGTTCATTTGATTCGCTTGGCTCAAAAAGACATAGGAAACACTGTGCCCCTGTTAAAGTGGTCCTGAGCCCGTTTGCCCAGTTATTTAAAATCATACAAAATAGTTTAATAAATATTAGAATTAAAAAAAAATACAAACATACAAAACTTGATCAAATCCCCAATTTTAAATATTATTTTTATTTTTGGAAAATCAAAAAGATAAAAATTAGCATTATTAAAATTGATATTTATAAATAAGATATCTAATGAACTCTACAAGCACCAGGCTCGGCTCAGTTTCTGTTAGGAGTTTAACAACTAGGCACGTGATTTAAAATTTGTGCATTCTTTTTTTCATCTATATTTATTTAGTTTTAGTAAATTAAACACATTTAGAATTAATGTAACATTAATAGTTAATCAGAAGTGATCAACAGTCAAGTTGTCCAGATTTAATCATTTCCAAATCCAATTCAATCAAATTCCCTAATGATTCAACCATACTAATTTGTGATCCAAAACTTTTCCAATTCTATTACGTTCAATTTTTAAACTATACACGACCCTGGTGTACATGAGATACAGATTAATAAATTAACAAACCATGTACTTTGTATCATGGAACCTTCACTAGTGACAATCGAAACGGTAGAATTATCAACGTGAATCGACTCTTTTCAGCCAACCAGTAACTTTAAAATAAGACCAAAGCAATCGGCTACGCCAGTCAATCCAGGAGCCAAACACCAAACCAACATAATTGGATCATTAAAAAAAAACTGAATCGACCGATGCGTTTTCAAGAATAGTGCCTATAAACTTATCACAGTACGCACACTACAAACTACGAAATGCAAGTGTCAGTATATCTTTTTAGAGAGCAAGACTGGACCAAACTATAATAGAAGCGAAAAGACGTGCACAAAATGGTCAAGCCAAATGAGCAAGGCTACTATAATAGAAGCGTATTGGTGTTCAAAACTAACACGTGATAGCCATGAACTTGTATTTTGAATTTCCTAAATCCGTGGTTTTCGTCAGTATGGCTGAATCCTGTTGAAAAGGAGTTCAACAAAATGGAACATATTTGTGGAATTAGCTATCAAACAGTACAATGGTACATGTAATTGATATAGATGAGCACACCATGGTACATATCCGTAATGACCCGTGGAAATAAATATCTACCTCCTTTGGAAAATTACCAGGTGACAGGCTTCTTGATTTACCATCTCTTTTGTTTAACACAACAGACAACAAATGAAACCAAACAACCTGAATTGCAACGAAAAGAAGTTAAGACTAGAAATGTGATTGCAAATTTATGACTAGTTCAAAGTCCAATATCAATTGTATTCTACAGGGGGGGGGGAAAGTTAAGCAATTTCAAATTAAAAAGTATTACGTTGCAACAAAAGGTACAAGATGAACGTGCAGTCAGCAATACAATTTGATAGTTTGATACTTCTAATACTGTATCTAAAAACAGAACATTAATGATAAATAAGAAAGACCAAAGTAACAGGGGGGGGAGAGGACCATCTCTAAAGGCTATCTATTAATTTTAGGGAGATAATACCCTAGTTGATTTCAGTATAAATGCAAAGAACACAAGTAATTAACTATTGGTAATCGATATGGTAAAACATAGCAAGTATACTTACTACTTGTTTTAACGTCTAATTCTAGGCGTGCACCTAAATTCTGCTAGCAATGCTATATGATCCGATGACCATTCAGGAGAAGGAATAGCAGTGTTCTTGCGTAGGTTTTCCTCATCCAATAGCTCCAACAGGGATTCCACTGACAAAGAGTCCGCTAAAAAGAAAAATTAAATTAAATTAAAGAAAAGGTACCAAAATAAGAGGTCTGAACAAACCGAGGATTGACTTCCTAGATCCAATATCTGGGAAAAGATGAATACCAGTGTAAAATATGTAATCAACAGTGCCAACAAAATCCCTGGTACAATTTGTAAACAGAGGTTCATGTGTTGTTGCATCCACTCTCCTCCTCTGTTGATCTAATCCAAGGTTTACTCCTGCCATTCTTGCAAATGATGAGTATGCACTAACCTATCAAATGAACTACACATGTTAAAATAACAATAAAAAATCTAAACATTCACAAGATGCAATAAAAAAATATACCAATGGTAGTTGATGAGTTATCTTGTGTGTAGGGTGCAAAATCCCCAAGGGATCCACGGCCAAGTCTGGATGCAAATGCTCAATTTTTCCACTCGCCAGTAAGGCATGAGGAGCGCTGCTTTCAAAAATTATTGCTTATTGTTCTACTCGTACAAATGAAGAACTAAGGAAACAGGAAAGGTGCAAACCTCCCCGGTACAGAGTTAAAATCTCCACAGACCAGCATAGGAATATCCGCACTGACAGCAATTTTCTCCAGACCCTTTAAGAGGGTATGTACCTGAGAATAGATCAACACAATAATACTTAGCATTGTTTTTCAATAGCTCAAGAGATGCAACAATGATCCAACAAAAGTTAGCAGGACAGAAGGAAACCTGCCACAGTTTAACATCCTTGTGCTCATGATGGACATTTACATGGGTGTTTGCCTGCAAGGATGACAAAGAATGATTAAAAAAATATCCAGAAGCTTATATGTCAAGAGATTACAAGAAAGCATATATCACATTCGTGATTGCAACAAACAAACATGTGGAAACAGCTAGGCCAAGACTTAATGGAGACAACTTTTTCAAGCCATTGAAAAGCAAAAAACCAGTGAACCAATTAAACAAATCACCTCTAGATTGGAATTAACAAGCAGAAAATCAAGGTAAAACTTCAATGGAAAGAAACAAAGATTGATAGGCAAGTCTAGGCATGGTCACAAAAAAATTAAATTTTCCCACAAAGTTCAGGTAAAACATATTCATCAGTAGAAAGAAACGCAATGCATTTTATGTGCGCTGCTTTAGAGAGATCCAAAGAACAAGAAAACTCACAACGCAAATTAGCTGCCTTTTTACAGGATTATCAGTGCCATAGTTACTAAATTTTGCTTCCAGGACCACAATCAAAGCAATGTTATCCTACAAATAGAAATAAAGATCTACAAGGATTAGATAATAGAAATCAAACAAACAATGGATAAAGAGCTAACTGGCAACCTTTATAAGACGGCTTAAAGCAACTTTCTTCTGACCAGCTTGAATTGCAACATCTGTCAAAGATTGTGCGGCCTTGTTGAACTCAACCTGGATACAGATTTTTGCATTAGACCGGATCAACTAAAGATGAATAGTGAAAGTTGTTGCTACCTCATATTTTTTGACGTGTGAAAACCTATCCCTGCGGAAAAATGTAGCACAACCATCAACAATGTCTGGATTGCCGCTATACACCTGGATCAAAGGTAGTGTTAAAAACGGTACTAAAGAAAGAACATGGAAATTTTTTGAAAAAAAATCAATGTGAAAGCATACCTCTGAGGTTTTTTTCTTGTAAAGTGCTTGATATCCGTGTTTGTCAAGTTCTGGGGCAAAAAATTCTTCAAAATGGTCGTTTTGGACCTACAAAATACTTATACCATGATCTACATCTCAAACTAAATTAAGGGATCAATACACCACACACATTTAAACATTGATCAATCCAAAAAAGCACGAAAGCAGCAAATATCCTAACATAGTAATAGCATTGCAAGAATCCTAGCGGTGAAAGAGGGTTTAAGAACAAAATTTTGACTATATAATCTAAGACATGCAAAGGACAAGTTTTTATTACTGTATACTGAATAGTCCATTGATACAAACCACAACAAAAACAATAGCTAGATGAACCCAGAATATATGAAAATATCATCAAGTTTTGCAAAGATTAGCATTTCTCTCTAACCTAACGAAGAAAGCCAATTTGAAATATGTACCTCTTGGAGACAAATAATATCAGCATGGTAACCAATAATTTCCCGTAACAAATTTTGCCTCCGGTAGGGCCATGAGAGAGCCCATGTTGGGCAGTAGCTGTATGCCTCATTTGTGGCACACACATCAGAGAGAATGTTGTATGAGAGAACAGAAAATGTCCCAGAAGATGTCCGTCCATCTAGATCTAATTGCCCCAATAGATCTCCATTCACAGGAATCATTCGACGTGGAGTAGGTGAAGGGGCTGGAATTACTCGTGATGTCGAAACGGTATTGACATTTCCAATATTTGATCTTGTCTCCGCATCGATCACAACGCATTCAAACTTAAGAACATGGTTAATATCTTCAGCTGTGGGTGTGTATGTCCTAGAAAGACTAACTTCAGACCATGCTTCTCCATTTTTGTCAGCAACAGTTGTAGGATACACAGACAATGAACCAGAATTTGATGTAACACCAGATAAACCAGAAGCAAAATTACCAGATCCACTACCATTTAGACGTCCAAACACCTCTTCCTCTTCAGCTCCATTTTCAGTTTGTGTTTTTTTAGCCCGTTCATGCAATGCACGATGATGCTGCCAAGCATCAGAGAAGCACCTGGGACTACAATGATAACTTTTGGTAATAGGCACCTTCTCCTTTAGACAAACCAAGCATTGTAGAGTTGCAGGCTCAGTTGGATGTACACTGCATATGGCAACCTTCTGATCACCTAAATTTCTGTACCTGCAACAAGAATTAGTTACATAAGGGGAAAAGGTAATTTGGAAAAAAAGAAGAGAGGACAAAGAATAGTTTGTACAGATCGACAAATTAGAAGCCCAAATTAACAAATGTATTTTATGTATTGCACAAAGTGAAAGGAAAATTTACTTAAAACATAAAAGAAATGTGCAATATTTTGGGCCTTGGATAATGAAATATGACTAAATCGACCTTTGATCATTTGTGTCATAGGTAAAATTGAGAAAATGTCCAAAGTTTCACTATTACAGATATGATGATATGCAAGGATTTAGCAGAAAATGGATCGAGAGAGCCCCGAATTAACAAAAAAAAAAAACCATTACTAGAATAAAGATCACATCCTAACTCAACAAAGATACTGAGAGATAAAGCATAACAACAAATAAAGAGAAACAATTACTCTATGTATTATCCTTTAGAATTCAACATGTATACATAATAGTGAATTTGAGAGCAAAATATTGAGACATTTTCTTGTGAAAGAAACAATCATTCAGTTCCTATATTTCAGGAAGTGAGACTTCAATAGGAAAAATAAAAATGGGGTTTTCCCCTTGTTAGCTCAAAAAATAAAGAGCTAGTGCATTTCAAAAAGAAAATTTAAAGGATACTTTGAGTAACAAATTAGAAGCACAAAAAGTACCTTCTCAAAGATTCATAAAATAGAAGTTTCAAAAAAGTATGAGAAGAAATCATATTGGAAACAACATTCAAAATCACACCAAAAATACTCATTTAAGCATTTCATTCATAAGTAAAGGCAATAAGAAAGAAAAAAAAAGAAGACAGATTGTACCAAATTTGAAGCATCTTTGATACAAATGTGCTAAAATTTCATTGCAGTACTTTTGCAGCCTGACTAATTTTGTCACAAAAACATCTGATTCAAATATCTAGAGTCAATTACTAGCCCTAGGTATCCAACTAGGAAATACTTCATCTTCTGAGAAACATGCAGATAAAACAAAACATGATAAAATCCTACAGAAAAATGATTTATCATAATCACAAATGTGTCACAATAACTAGTAATTAAGAAACGAGTGTGCAATTCAGGAACCAAAATGTCATGATTCACGTGAAAAGACAGACTCAAAAGATTGTTTTATGACTTGGATCAAACTCGAACAAAAAAAATAACAATAAATGGACACCAAGTGGTGGATGATTTAAAGAAAGCAAACAAAATGGCCACTCACCACCTATATCTCATGCAGTATCCATTGAGCGGGGCAGACTCGGGTACGTCATCATTCGAGATGGAGCCATCCGGCCGGCGCAATAGGACATAGGGCGTGATTTCGCAACCTACGACGGGGATCTCGGACGGAAGATGAACCCGGAGCACGGTCAGCATACTTCCGCAGCGTCCAATTCGTCCCTCCCGATCCCAAACCGTAGTATCAAGACCTCGTCACCGACCTTGGAGTGCGATCTCGCTGACTCAAAGCTGATTCCAGACAGGCAACAGTGGTGGCGGCGGAAACGGCGCGGATCCGCCATCACCCGACGTTAGCTTCCGCCAGGATTGACCACCTGAAATCCACGACCTATAAATCAGGCGTAGCTCGAGTGCGCGAAAACCTACAAAAATAGACCAACGCATGGATGATTCACGAAACAAACCGATACTAAGGAACGAAAATCGATCGATCTACGCTTGAAAATCTTCAAGCAAGGGGGCGTACGTGCGACGACGGAGATCCGGGCAACGGAGAGGAGAGGGGAGTTGGGATTAGGGTTCGGGTGGAGAATGGCGAAGAATGCGCGGCGCTGCGACAGAGAGGAGCATTAAAGTAATTTCACCAGACACTGATTTATTAGCATCTGAATAAGCCACCCAACCGCGTACCTGTTTTTTCGTCGGAGGGACTGGTGGGGTCATTAAGATCTCGTGCGATAATTGGTGAGGATCAATCTGGGCTAAATACTTCGTACTGCTTTCGATACCATCTTCGTAAAACATAACACACGGAAGTAAAGTTCAGCTAGAAGAGATGATTGGTTAAGAGTTTATTGATGAGGATAATTCCAATATATTCTTCTCATATTTTTATTTACTTCTAAAAACATTTCTCCATTTCCAACAAGATCGACTCATCTTAACTTCCAATCAAATATTTGATATTAGCATTTTAACAATCAAAAAGGTTTGGCCTACTATTAATTATTTGGCAAAAAAAAGTTCTTGGATAAAGTTGATGACATGCTCATGCAATCATGATGAAGAATGTTTGTGGAAGCAACGCTTTGATGTTTATCAACAACAAGCATAAAAATATTATCAAAGATAATTATTCATGCCTTGTTGCCTTCCTCGAAAGGAGAAAATTATGATGAACTTGTACTTAAAAAAGAAAAAAAATACTTTTTCCTTTTCTTTTGACTAATTTTTTCATCAGCAAAATCAATTTTACGGTGACGTTGTTGATTCTAACAGTTATATACTATAATAATGGTGTATTAATTGTAGCTACTACAATGATATTGTACAATTATGCCCTATTTACTTGGGAGGGCGGAAAGTATATCAATGGAAAACTTTCCTTTATATGTATTCATCCATCGTTTACTTTTATAACTTTTTAAGAAAAAATGAAAACTTTATCCATCAGCAGATCGTTTTCTCCCAAAAATCTGTCCCTCCGAAATCGGACGGAACGCGACGGACGGACGAAAAAATAAAAATAAAAATTCTCTCCGCTCGCAAAACCCACCCGATTCTTCTTCTTCGTTCTTCCTTCTTCCTCTTCTTCCTTCTCACTTCTCCGCTTCTGCCACACCTGCGGTTTCTTCTCCTCCCAATCTTCTTCTTCTTCTTCGTTTTCCTCCCCAATCTTCTTCTTCTTCGTTCTTCCTTCTTCCTCTTCTTCCTTCTCACTGCTTTTCCTCCCTTTTTCCTCCCCAAACTTCTTCTTCTTCGTTCTTCCTCCTTCTCCTTTCTTCTCACTGCTTTTTCCTCCTCAATCTTCTTCTTCGTTCTTCCTTCTTCTTCTTTCTCACTGTTTTTTCCTCCCCAATCTTCTCACTGCTTTTTCCTCCCCAAACTTCTACTTCTTCGTTCTTCCTCCTTCTTCTTCCTTCTCACTGTTTTTTCCTCCCCAATCTTCTTTTTCTTCGTTCTCCCAAATCGGGCGTGATCTCCGCCGTGAAATGCTTCGAAGGAGGAGAGGACGGAGGGCGGCCCTAGAGGCTGAATAGGAGTTCTAGTCGGCAAGAAGCGAGGACGAGGAGGGCGCCGGATCGCGCTTGCTGCGCGCCGCAGGAAGCTTCAGCTTCTCCGCGCAGCTTCTTCACAGCTTCTTCCTCTCCTCCTGCGGCGGAATACTTTTCCACCGTTCGTTTAGGGTCCCTGCGGCGAGATTTCCTTTCTCTGGATTTATTTTATCTAAGGATTCCTTTCCTTTTTTCATCCGCTGTGTGAAGTAAACATAGCGTTAGTTGTAATTGTGCTATAATCTTTTCTGTAAAAAGATGGATCCGTCACTTTAGCGGTCCCATACAGTCGGTCCCACGATCATCTGTGAAAAGATAAATCAAGAAAATACAGTTGATTATTCACATTGTTGTAATGTAATCTGTAGTACTGCAATAGTGTTGAAAGGTAGTACAATTAGTTGTAATGCGTTATAATTTACACATTGTTGATTATTCACAATGAAAAGGTAGTTTCTGCTACCCCAAGACTAACCACAATAGACTCCATCGCACTCTCACACTCTCCCAGGGGTGATTCTGTAACTGTCTCTTGTGCACACAAAGAAACAAGAAAAAAACTTTACCTTTGCGTGCCATTCATCCATGGATAGGTCGAAATGTAAGCACATCAACGCTTCAATCGCAGTCGAGGCGAGTGCGATTCAGCGAGGATCGACCAGAGAAGGAGCACGTCCTCGCATTGGTATGACTTCACATCCTCATACATGATGTAAATCCCTCTCTCCGACAAGTGACAAGAAAAGGAGATGTTAGTTTCAGGCAAAGGGAGAAACTGCATCAGTAGTGGCTACGGACTCTTTTCTGTGAGCAGAGCGGCGGCGAAGCCATAGCTTCCTGAGAGGAGAGAAGAGGGGCCGAAGCCAGCGGGCCATGGGAGGAGGAGGTGGAAGGGAGCTGCCTGCGCTAGTGATGGTGAAACTTCATCATCGTCGGTGGGATGAATTGAGGGTGGAGAGGGGAGAAAAACAGGGGTTGGTTTGCGTTTGGCAGGGATAAATTTACTATATATATATAGTAAATTATCTCCAAGGATACAGAATAATACTATTTTTATCTTAAATAACGAAATATATTTTTATAAATAAATGCAATATTAAATGTTAAATTTACATATTGAATTAAAATTAAAAGACTTTTAAGACGCATAAAATTGGATGTGGTTAAATTGAACCAACATATATCGAGTTAGACGTCTTGAAAAAAATTAAATTGATTAAATTGAGTTTTTAATTAATTTGAAAGGACTTGATTTAAAGATTGCGATCTGACAATGGGGGTATATTAGATAAAAAGAAACATACAATGAACATAAGAAAATTTTGCTTTCGCTTCATTAAATTTAAATTTTAAGTATTAAATCAAAATAGTAATGATCAGTAATTGTAGAAGCAAAAAAGAACACTTTTTTCTTTTATTTTTTCATCTGAACTTAATTTCGGCAGCTTTATTTATACACACAAATGTCCATTCAGCTCAGATCTCCATATATTTTCATAGTTTAGGAGGTAGGAAATTAAAGGTCAAATAATGTATACTTTATTAAATTAACTAAATTTTAAAGTTTGTTGAATTAGTTTAATGATGTATTTAATTTAAAATCTTTAAACACAAATATTTGAAAGAAACAGATAGATTTTAGATTCAAAACATTGGCAATAATTTTTAAATTTGTTACCAATTAAAGTAATTGACACCCTTTTATTGTTTTCCCAAGAAAACTAGCAAGAAAAGTGATAGATTCTATCTCACTTTTGGTATGCCTTTTGATATTTAAAAGAATATTTCTAAATTTTTTTTCTCATTGTGCAAAAAAGAGTTGGTGTATTTATTTATTTTGAGTAATACGAAATCTCAAGATATTAAATTGGAGGATCTAAGACATTAACTTTTATTTGAATAAATAGAGCTTTATCCCAAATTGTTATCATTTACTTCATTTCTTATTTCTTTTAAACCATAACATATTAGTTAGATTGATCCTTTAGTTTCTTTTAGAAATTCTTTTTTTTTACCATAATCGTTGCAATCTCTATCAATTTAACCAAACATAAATTAATTATGGACAACAGGAAAATAAAAAAATCGAATAATTGGTAAAAAAAATTGATAAAAAAAGGTTTTCCATTTTTGTTCTTCTTCTTCTTCTTTTGTTCGTCTGATTCTCCCTGTGACCCTGTGACAGTCAATTGTAGGTAAGCAAGATACATGTTTTTTCTAATTGTGTCGATTAAAAGTCCAATCGATCTATGTCAATGCATCATCTAACATATTCATGCAGCTTCGTCTTTTTCTTTAATTGTTAAAAAAGGGTAAAAGAAAATTGAAGACTGCGTTTTTTTGTCCTTTTTTTTTGTTTTTCGATCGTGATGGTTGATCTTTTGATAGCAATTGAAGGGCATGCGGCAGACTAGGAGCCGGCCGTCGTGCCGGCGGCAGGCGGATGCCATGTTCCTCTGAGTGTCTTGTTGTTGTGGCAGAATTTGTCAGTGGGGGCGCCGGCGCGGAGGAGGAAGTGGGCGAGGCGGGGAGTGCCGCCGGCGAGATTCTCCTGGCAGAGGAACTCGCCGCTGCTAACCCTCTCGACCTCCCGGTCGTAGTCGTGCACGAGGACGTCCACGTTCCCTCTGGGCGCCGACCTGGCCATCACGGCGGCCGTGAAGATGGACGCCGCCCGCCCGGGCGTCTCCGGCGCGTTCCCCAGCGGCCCGTCCACGAGAATCACGTCCCACGCCACGCCGTAGAGCTGGTTCGGTAGGTCGTTGACCGCGAGGCGGCAGTCGGAGTAGAGCAGGTTCTGCACTGGCCGGCACTTCCCGCGGCGCTGCCGGCGAGCGGCAGCCAGGAGCTCCGGCGTCTCCCGGACCGTGGTGATGAAGGCCACGTCGAAGGCCTCCAACCCCGGGTTCAGCCCCTCCGCGCGCCCCACCAGGTACTCGCTCTCGTCCACGAACACGGTGCGCCCGCCGTGGTTGAGAGCGCGCCAAAGCGGCGTCTCGTGCCCGATCCCGAACACGAGCAGGTTGCACGGAGCCCGGAGCCGGAGAACGCTGGCGACCGCCCGCATATCCTCCTCCTCCATCTTTTCCGAGGTATTGGAGGACGCGGCATACTCGACGAGCGCGTCGAAGACCACCGCAGGAAGCGGCTTCTCCACTTCGCCGGCGGGCAAGGAAACAGAGGAATAAGAAATAGAGGAAGCGTGCGTGCCCACACCTCTCGCATTGGAGGCGTTGAGGAGGAGAGCGAGGAGGGACGCAAAGGAGAGGAAGGAGAGGATAGCGACGAGCCAACGGCGGTAGTGGTGGTGGGAGAGCAAGATGGAGAAGGATGCGTTGAAGCCATGGCCACCTTGCTTGTGATTGAGCGAAGACTGCAAAGATATCAATTTCATTCTGTTTACTCCCTTCATCGTATCTTAGTGAAGGAATTGAAGAAACAATCAGTACTCTCTCTCTCTCTCTCTCGTCTTCTTCTCCCCCTCTGTGGAGGAAGAAGAAGAGATTAGAAGGTGACTTGGTGGTGGTAGCCAAGTTGTATGTGGGTGTCTCATTTATAGATTCATTTCATGCTTGTTAATGTGTTCATCAGACTTTGTGTTTACTTTGATTCTTCCACAAGCCAATGGGAAGTAATGACATTGAACAGCCAATGGTTCAATTCCTTCTTCAATTAGTTCTGTCTTAAGTAGGCACAACTACATCATCTGTGTTGGTCTTACCAATTCTCTGATCTTTGTTTTGCTGCATGCAAAGTGGACAGTCAGCTCAGTTAGTTTAGAATTTGCAGATTCAAAACAACCCACTGATGAGCTGCAAATAATTTATTTGTTTTCTTTCTGGAGCAGATTTTGATCTTGGAAGACTCCATTATCAACCATGACCTACTTAAGTTTCTGCAATTCCTTTGTTGCTCTAGCAGAAATGATCACCAAGAATACAACTTTGTTCCTTGATGACACATAAGTTTTCAGCTAAAGATAGATGATATTTCTAGTGTTATGAGCATTGGCAAAACCTAAAACAGAATTTGACTACGTATCATGGAAATTTCTGCAAAAAAAAAAGGCCAAGCCTTGCAGAAGAGATCTTGAATTATGTAAGAAGAGGATGATACATTGTAGTTGCTCTCAATCGTAGAGGAATTGCCATCTCAGACTCTGACTTCCAACTACGTTGATACAACAAGTGTGCACTTAAGTCTTTGGCCATTAACTGTTATGGAAACTTGTTAGCAAACTGGTCAATGTTAGATCATATTATTATTATTATTATTGAAAATTAATTCAGTATAAGAAACTTATGGAACTGGTTGAATCATGTCGGGCCAGGCTTTGACTATTTTGATCTCTTTTTTTTCTCTGTTTTCTAGCATGGGAAGAAAAATGTAACTTGACTTTGATTTTTCAATTATTTTGAGCTTAGACAGATTGAAAAAAATGAACCACCAAAAGGCTAATAAAGTTCATGAAGGATCAAGAATTCATCTTAGAAGATTCTGCCATGACATTTGAGACCTTAACTCTGCTTCATGGTCGATCGATAGGAGTTTGATTCTCTTGAATTTAATAATAAGTGGACTTTCTTTGCATCTTTGAGGAGTGGTCTTCTATCTCTGTCTTGTATCTTTTGGTCAGAACTTATTAGCTAACTTGTCTTTGTCCGATCATATTCCAAGCAAATTTTACTAAGAATCAAGAAACTGGTTGAAAAATCAGGCCTTAATCGTACAATGCCGAACTTTGGCTCTTGTGATTATTCTCTGTTTTCTGGAAAACAAAGGGAAAAAATGCGCTTGTACTATAGTCAACAAACATAATACATTGCTGATGGCTATTCTCCATGATTCAGTAATGATACTGTAAAGAAATGTTGTCAATTCTATCACACTGATTAATCTATTGTCCTAACGGTGTGTATCCATCTGCGTCAAGTTCATAAATTATAATATAAGAGCCCCAAGGCTACGGTACGAACGGCAAAATACTTCCGCAGTTAATCAGACATTCATGGATCGATTCTAACTACGGTATACAACGAAATAATTTCCTCCTATACAAATACAATCTTGAAATGTCGACTACGGAGCAACAAATTATTTGTGCTTCCCGATTTACTTAGATAGCAAGTGAGAAACTTTGGTAAGACCAGACCAATCACCTTTAAGAATAATGGTTTGAAAAGCTGAATATGGATTAACAATAATAATAATAATATAAGAAACACGTTCCATCTCATAAGTTAAGCTCAAACATTGATCGGTGGTACATCACAATCAATTGTACTCACTGATGGTGAGATAAAAGAAAAGATTAATACCTTGGCATTTGTCACGTCAACTACTATGACCCTGATAATGAACATTTCAGCTGGCACTTCAAGATGGAAAATTGCGTTACAAAATTAATTGAATGCTAAAAAAAATACATTCACAGATCCAGTACATCTTTAACTGCGACATTGTATAATATTGTTCTTGCTTGGAAGATTGAAAATGGCAAAGGGAACAAACAAAGCTCTTTATTTTGCTGATAACAAAAGCAATTAAAAGACTCAGGATATCTTGAACTACTAGTCACTTCTTAGAGAGAGAGAGTATCTTTGTCAGGATCAATTTCCAGGAATATCATCTGGCATTCTGTGAATTAGGTTAAATTCCCACGAATTCAGTCATGTGACTTGGTTTTACTCTCTACAGATTTGAGGCTTTTTACCTCACCATGAAGCAGGATCATCAGCAATTATAACCTTAGCCGATCCTCTAGAATGAGGGGCACTATTACATACAATAGCATTATAAGTCGATTTTCCAACTTTTTGTTGCAAAGGCCCTAGTTGAGCTCCACAAGAGACAGTGGAACCGCTAAGATATTCTCATTGAATCAAAGTTATTTTCTCGTGTCTCAGCCTCCTTCACTTCCTGAATCATCTTCAGAACCTGCAAGGTGGCTGGCCTAAATTCTGGTGAAGAACAAGTGCAGGCTGAAGCAATGCCAATGATTGTCATGAGCTGCTCCTCAATGTCTCGATCGTCCCTTACTGATTGTACCCAAATTGGAATATCAGATGCGATAAGAATTGGATGCTCTGAAGGGTGTTTCCCTGTGAGGAGCTCCAGCAGCAAGACACCAAAAGCATAAATGTCAGAGCTAGGGGTATGCTGTTGATTAGACTCTATTTCAGGTGCTCTATATCCTGGGTGACTATGATCGTCCAAAGGTTGCAAAAGAAATGTGAGGCAATTGTCAGTAAGGCAAGCTTCAAAATCAGATCCAAGAAGAACATTTGAAGACTTAATGTTGCCGTGCACCAAATGGCAAGTTTGATGGATGTACGCAAGTCCCTGCACCACATCATCTGCTATCTTTAAACATGAGGTCCAGTGAAGGGGCTTGGACCGTGTGGATTTTGATCCTGCAAGTCATAATTAACATTAAATTAAAGGGGATAAAATTAAATATGCATATAAGATTGAGATGTATAACAACCTTCTTGACATCCATACATATTCATGTGCCACACAAACTAATAAAGACATCTGTTAGGTACAAATAATTTTCCACTGGCCAAACACATGGTTGACTGCATGACCTCATGTATATACTAAACTATTAGAATATGCTCTTGCTTGTATCTACTGAAAGTCTCTTCCTTGACGTCCAAATTGATAAAGTTGCTAAAGAAGAGTGTTAGAAAAGGCTTCATCCTGTTTGTCAAGATTCAGTGTGGACATGATTCATAGAATCCCTGTTGTTTTTAAGTCCAACATTTGTAGATCTTTTGGGAGCCAGAGCAGTGTGGACCATGTGGTTGACATCTTCATTGTTGATCACCTACCTTTGTAGTTTCTTCCCACTGATTGGAATTGATGAAGCTTCAAACTGAGCTTGAGAAATGAATCACTAAATTTAAGGTTCCTCCTGATCCAGGTTCAAAAGTGTACTAACCACATGATAACTTCCTAATTAAAAGTTACACTGGTTTCTGCAGCAGTGACACTATAGATTCACTTTGCTAAGTTTATACCTATATGTAAAGAAATCAAGCAGGAAAAAAGTTTGACGTTTTCATAAACTCTATACAAATCTGTGACTTCCTACAGATGATGGCAAGAACGAGAATGGAATACTATTCGACTTTATATTAACAAATAAAACTGAAAAAAGAAAGTGATCATACCATGAATGAGGGAGTAAAGGCTGCCATTTGGTTGGTAATCATAAACAATCAGTCTCTCTTCGTTTGCTTGGAAATATGCCCGCAAAGGCACTAAATTTGGGTGTCTCAGACTGCCCACTCTCTGTATATCATGCTCAAAACCTTCCTTCGCCGCACTCCCTAGTTTCTTCTTGTCGAGCCTTTTTACGGTGACGGCTAATCTACCGTCCAGCACAGCCTTGTATGTCGATCCAAGGCTCCCTCTCCCCAGCATCTCCGCTGAAGCTCTCATCAATTGCTCCAGATTACAGAACGGCTCTTCTGCGCAGAAAACCAAAGTCCCATTTTTTCCCATTCTCTTAACCCTCTCTTCCGATATTGCCAGTGCCAGCTCGGCCGCAGGGTCCACGGCGCCAATGCCAGTGCTCTCAATATCCTCATCGTTGTAACTCTTGGCATTGATTTCCGACATGTTGGCGACGCTGTTGGTCACTGCGTTTTTCTCCGCCATCTCTGCCCCCTGTTGCTGTTCCGGTATCCTCCTCCTTTTAATGACCAATGAAGCAGAAAAGACAAAAATTAGCGCAATCGCACCTATCAAGAAACCAATGGCCACCAGAGTCGACTTGTGCGAGCCTCGTGACGGCGAAGCCGAGCGAGAGAGCAGCGTTCCTCCGTCCGAAGCCGCCGTAGAAGCGGGGGAGGGGGCGGCCGACGTGCTGGCTCCATGAGGAAAGAAACCGTTCGAAGCGCATTCCTTCTTCACAAGCGCACCGCAGAGCCCGGGATTGCCGGCGAAGACCGAAGGGTCGAAGGAGGCGAGCACGACGGTGACGGGGACCGCGCCGGAGAGGTCGTTGCCGGAGACATTAAAGCTCTTGAGCGACGACTGATTGAATGCGGGGATCGATCCGTTGAAAAAGTTCTCCTCGAGGAGAAGGGCGATGAGGCCGTCCATCTCGGCGAGAGCCGGGGGAAGCGATCCAGAGAGGCGATTGTGCGACAGGTCGATCGAGCGGAGTGCGGAGAGGTTGAGGAGGGAGCCCAGGAAGGGGCCCGAGAAGTTATTGCGGTTGAGGAAGAGGGCCTGGAGGTATTGGAGGCGGGAGAGGTCGGAGGCGGGGAGGGGGCCAGCGAGCGAGTTGTTCTCCAGGCTGAGGACGCGGAGATGGTCGAGGCGGGCGAGGACGCCTCCGGGGAGGCGACCGGCGAGTCCGGCGGAGGCAAGGACTAGACTAACCACGCGGCCGTCGACGGAGCAGGAGACACCCGTCCAACGGCAGTAATTGGAGGCGGGGCTGAAGGGGAGGCGGTCGGAGGGGTCGACGGCGGCCTTGAGAGCCACAAGGGCGTCGGCGTCAGAACCCTGGGCTTGGAGAGGGGAAGGGAAGAGGGAGAGAAAGAGGACTGCAAGTCCAAGCAGTCGCATTGCAGCGGCGGAAGGAAAGGGAGGAGAAGAAGAAGAAAGAAAAGGGGGAGAAAATAATTGGTAACTTTCTATCACTCGGGGCCGGAGGAAAGAAAACAAAAAGGGAAAGAAAACACAGAAGCTGGCGAGGTAATGCCGATGTCACGTGAACGTAGGTCGTGGGGAGAGCAGCTGGCGGTGGCGGTGGCCACGAACGCGGAGTTGGAACGGTCGAACCGGAGAAATTTACAATGAAAAAAAATATATTTTTTACCCTTCAAATACATGCATTTTTTAAATTCTTAAAATTTTATTATTTTCCTGTTAAATAAGTTGGATTCCTGTTTTTTTTAAAAAAATCAAATAAAATGAAATCCTCCAAAGTGTGAACTGCTCGAGGTTAGAACCTCCGTGAGTTGCTACCTTTCATAACGCAGTATGCCTCAGGGACTACGATGGATATGATGGAAAGTTACACCAACTGCCACCGACCAGTCATTCTCCACCTATACATCCATCAAACAATGATAACAACTTTATTATAACTTTTGTGCAAAGCTTCAATTCAACTCTATCGAAAAATTTAGAAATTTTTAATCTTTCACCCATTTAGGAGTTTGATGTTGTTAATTAGATAAATGCGATCGAAAGCGATACAGTTGGGTGATAATAGATTTTAAACAATCTCATTTACAACTAGAAAGCCATGATTTGATGCTTGTTACAGAATACTACAAAGGCTCCAAAAGGGTCAGCTAAGTACGAGGTGCCTCAGCCGTTCTTCAGAGCAGCAAACCTCGCTGCCAGCTGATCGTAATCTGGTAGCCTAGGATGCACTAGAATGCGACGAAGACGACTCGTCGGATCAGATCGGAGTGAACTAACAGATTCTGATGGCAACGAGGAGGTCCTTTTTGGAGGAGGAGGAGGAGGCACTTGGATTCGAGCCCTACTCTGAGTTTTCGTATCTTTATCTGTCCCTTTCCTGCTGTAGTACAACAAGAGGTCGTCCAAGATCTTCTCTTCGTCATCACGGTCATCCTGGATAGCTTCTCCACTCGATCCTCGGCGCAAGAATTTGCCATATCCTAAGGCAATGTAACTGTCGAGCTCTTCTCGAGCGAGGCCGGTGGGTGTCTCCTTGTCGACGGCATTATCCTCGGCGTCATTAACGGGCGTTGTTTGGAGCTTTTTCCGGACAGAAAAGGGCTTAGGCTTCTCGGTATCAGAATCTCCATCGAGCTTTTTTGGAGCATTGTTCGTCAAATTTGGCTTCATAACGTAAGGTGGATTCATCTTCAGTAGTGCAACTGGCTGGTTTTCTAAATCACAAGTTGCACCCGTTCCTCGACGCCTTTTTTCATGCACTCGTCCATTTCCACTCTTTACTGCCTCATTCCTAATCTTTTCTCTTGCTTTGCCGACTGGTTTTGGCTTCAAAGGCTTCATTGGATCGATGTCTCCCTCCTGTATGCTCTCTAAAACCTCAAATCGGTCCTCAATTTTTCTTCCTACATCATGATTCCTCCTTGGTTTCTCATGAGATTCTGTGTTGGTTTCAGGTGGTGCCATTGTTTGTAAATCAAATGTCTCCCATTTCAACTCGATGTTCATCAATCCTCTCGTCATTCTCTTCATCGAGTGGTGGTGAAACTTGCTTAGTTTGAGCCTGGCCTGCAGATTTAGGTGAAGGAAGATTGCGTGATTCTTGATTCCTCTCGCCTGTGCAACTTACAGAAAGTTCTTCAGCAATTTCTTGCATCACCTTCAGCTTCCATTCCCTCGAGAAAGATTTCCTGTTTGTTTTTTCAGCGAACTGCAAGGGAACTGTACGAGTTAGAAATTGAATCGATACGCTTGGCGCGCTTGGAATCGGGCATTAGGATTGGCACCTCGGCGTTCACAGACGATTCCATGCAGTTCCCATATCTTTCTGTAAACAGAGATCGGAGATCACGCAACTCCGGCAAGTCTGAGAATCTTGCTGCTGCATAAATTAGAGTCGATATTGCTTCCTTGGATTCTTCAGGACATTCTCTGTCGAAAGGACATCAAATTAAGCAGATAGGAACTCATGAAAAGCTTACTGAATCCTAAATAACAGGAATACCTCTGCTTCTGTAAAGTCGGAAGCTGATTCAAGATACATTCGCAGAATTTTTCGATCATTTCGTAGCAGAACACCAGGTTCATCTCCACAATCAATGCGTCCATCTTCACAGAATCAGAAAAACAAGAACTTGATGAGTTGAAGCTGCTAAAGATGCAATCTTTTTCGAGGTATCTTCTTACCCTTCCGAAGGCGTTGGATTCATGGCCGGCGCCGATGAGGTCGGCGACGTCTTTCTTCAAGATCCGCACCACCACGCGCTTCTTCTTCTTGATCCCTTCCGCCCTCAACTTTATGCACCGCACCGCCTGCTTGCTGCCATGGACGAAGCACCATGAAGGCATCCGATTTGAAGTCAGTTCTGAACTAATAATTCAGATCGTAATTCTCACCATTTCTTGGAGAATTTTCCAAGCAGCAAACCGCCAAACATCTTTGGTTGGAAGAGGAGAAGCGGAGGTGGAAGGAAGAAGAACCCGAGCAATTAATTGAAACAGCTGGAATCGCTGCTTTGTGAAGAAGAAAAAATCAGAGGAATGGCAGTTGCAGCTGCAAAGACGAAAAACGAAGGCGAATTTATCGAACTAAACAAAATAAAATCTGAAGAAAAAGAGAAAATATATATATGAAGCGATCGTGATCGCGGAATATTGCCGGGTGTGGGAGGCTCGAAAGCTCTACACATCTTCGATTACCATGAAAAAAACAGCAGTTTTGTTTGAGCTCTGCGCTAATCTTAAATACGGAAGCTAAAGGTTTTGTATAAATTGAGACGTTGGTGTGGGTGATCTCATGCTCCTCGTGATCCGGCGGCCTCCTCGCGGCCTTTTAATTGCTGTCGCCGGAATTACGGTTTCTTGACCTGGCATTTTTCGCTGGTTGAATCAGTTCCAATCTGTTCCGGTAAAAATAGATAAATGATATAAAAAATAATAAATTCAGAAGAAAAAAATGGATATCACGACCAATTCGCAGGTTGCGTTTTCATCGTTTCTTTCAGCTTTTTCAAACTGAGATTTATATTTTTTATAAAAAAATAAATATATTTTTTTCAAAACAAATTAAATGATTTTTTTTCAATTCTTTATTTTAACTAAAAAAAATAGACTTGTTTGAATGTAGCTAGTACTTGTCTAGTATACCTTTTATATAGAATATAGGAATAGGTCGGTCATGCCATAAGGATAAATTAAAAAATTATAATTGATCAAAAATATTTTTTTAATTTCATTAAAATTTGATCATTGTCCATTGTAACAATATTTATCCTATAATATAATCATTTTAACCTTGCCTGGGGCACCTTTATCTCTTATTTATATTGCTTTCAAATATTTATTAATTAATGTTGTAATGTTGAATTAAGGGTTAAATTTAAGGGTAAAAATTAAGAGAGCGTTGCTCTTTTCATGTTTTTTATCAAAAGACGTCCCACATTATCGACCTCTTGTAATATACTTAAATATATTATTCGATATTATTATTCCCTACCACATCTATTAAATTTTGAATCGGTATGTCAATTATGAACATGACAAATTCATAATGTAATAACTATGAAATCATAGTTGTTATAATATTATAACAACTATGATTTTATAATTGATATGTAGTTATGATAGTTACAAAATTATAGCTGTTATAATGTCATATAAACTACAATTTTATAATTGTTATAATACGTACTTGTCATATTCATATAACTAGCATTGATTCAGATTTAATACATGTAGGAGCCTAGGAGATAATAATATCAAATAGTATATTTGAGGATAACTATATCATTTTACATAGAGTAGTAGGGTGGGATATTCTTTTGATAAAAAAATAAAAGATCAACGCCGCCTTGATGATTAAAAAAAATTCTATTCATAGAGATTTAATGAAATTATTATTTTAAATTGATTACCATTTTTTAAAAAAAAATCAGTAATTAATTTTAGAAATTGAGTGACTAAAATTAGTATTCTCAATAATTCTTCCATACGTTTAACTAATTAAAACATATTATAAATTTATTGCCAAGCTAAAATAATATGTGGAAGAGGTACAAGATGATCTTTACCCTTCACATTCTATTAATACACTCGACTAGCTACAACAAAACAAAATCAAGATAGTCCACATTCGGCATTACATTAATACAATATAATGCAATATATAATTAAGCAATATAAATTCATTGAAAGACACCTTGATATATAATTTAATTGTTAACTTTTAAAAATTATACTCCACGTAACTAGCAAGAAATCAATAATCAATAATCCATAAATATATATATCAGAAGCCCTTCGCCATACATGGAAAGGTTGATTGATTGTGTCATCCATCAACGTTTACCATTAAATGATCTCTTTCATGGGATTGAGAAAAATCAGAAACGAGGACAATACCTTTCTGCATCGTAATCAACTGTAATTTTTCGATTTACCTCTTATAAATGATCATGGAACCGATCGTGTGAGACCGTTAAAATGACGAATTCCACCTTTATTCAGAAGATAAAAATCAGAAACGATCTGGCAGAATATATAAAATCGGGTCAGGGTATCAGTTCTTCTTCTGCTTTACTTCTCTTTCACTACTATCCATCACATCTCTCCAAGCTACATCAGCTGAGTCGAGTCCATAAAATTATATTAATACTAATTAAGTACTATTGCATGTGATCATTAAGGTTAATTTACAATCACTGGATGACAGTACTATTTCACAACGACATATATCCCTTGCCAAACACAATCCTAATTTTATGTAGCTGTCTTCAAATAGCTAGATGAACTCTTGATTATCATCCATTAATCATCGCTATATATGGCTTAATCACTTTTTAGGGCGTATGAGAACACCCTTAACTATAAGCCCATTCTTCCAGTGTCCACCATGCTCAAACAGTGATATCTCAACTTCTCCATTGGGTTTTTGGGGCGTCACGAATTCACACACTTTGAGCTCAATCCACTGCCCTTTGGGTTTGTCTTCTAGACTCTCTTTGCGCTGCTCAATTCTTTCATCAGGAAATTTGATCCTCAAAGTAACAGGTATTCCCCATCCATAACTATCTCTGCTCATCATCACTGCAAAGACGACCTCGTACTTAACTTTTGGTGTGAGATTAGACGTATCGAATTTTCCAGAGATGTCCAACCAACAAACTGCTTTAAGCACTGCTGTTTCAAACTCTGAATCCCTATTAGTAGGCGTTGGAAGCAACAAGTCAAAAATTTACGAGGAGAAGAATGATTAACTAGTTAGAAGATATTTGGAGAAGAATACAAGAAGAAAAAAAGTTTTGTTTAGGAGGAAAACATTATACTCTGCTCCTTTCGAAACAGTCCATTGCCAATATCTTTGATCATCGCCCCAAGTTATCGATAAGTCCCTCGCAAACAAAGCAAAGCAATGGATTTTGCTTCCATCATCCACCCAATGCTTCTACGTACATCACAAGTCAAGCAAAACAAAACATAACATGATTTTGCCTCAATAATATATACTTTAAACATGATTTAGAGAGAATATATATTGTTCAAGGAGAACGAACGGCTAACCTTCCAAACGTTGGCTTTGCTCTTGTTAGAATCTGACCTTGTTATGGGTTCCAAGTGCTCCACCCACTCGATCGGCACCTCCGTTGTGGTTTGGCCATTGTTCTTGGGTTCTTGAGGTAGTTTCTTGGGTTCTTGAGATGGTGCTAAACCCATTTGGCTTCTTATTCTAACATTCCTTTATCAATAGGAGTTTATATAGATGTTTCTTGGAGCAGCTTTTGTTCATGAGCTGATTCCCATGACAAAAAAATCAAAAATTTTATTGAAACCAAATACTACTTAATTATCTTCCTCGTGTAATGTTCTTCACATGCCTTGAAGTGGAGGAATCTCTAAAGTCATCGACCGCAAAGAAAAGAGGTGGAAGATAAGGTTCTTGATGCGAGTAATATGGAATAACTTTAGCTTAATTGTTGTAAGGGAATCAAAGTTCAAAATCTCAGTAAAATAATCCACCATTTTTTTGTTCATTCTTCTTCACAATTCTCAGGTATTTAATTCTTCGTGATATCAATCTATTCCAACTATACAAATGAACTGTCAGAAACTTGGATATTTCTGTAAAACTTCTGGTTTTAAATCTCTTGTGAAATAAACTAGCAGTGAGAAATGAATCTTAACTTTCAAAAAGTTTATCAATTGAGATTTCACTATCATCTGCTTATTCTTTAAGACTTTTGGTCATGAGAATGTTTCTAATAGGATTGTTATTTATCATATTCACTACTGAAATTAATCTTTAATTTTATTTATTTATTAGTATATATACACATATATATAGATGAAGCATAACTAAACAATTGTGGATGCGTATGAGCAAGACAGCACTAGCACCGAGCTTTCTTTACTCATGAACACGGGAATAAATTGAACGACTCATAAAATTAACACAACCAGAATATCAAGGTTTTTCAGAGGTTTAGCTTTGTCTAACATGAAGCTTAGAAAACTTTAAAATTACCGTTGCACAAAATTTCATCTAGTTGGCACTCCTGATAACTTAAATACTAGAAAATAACACCAGCAACGCTAAACATGTGGCATTTATTTGAAACATTTGGCATCCAGTAAAGCTTCGCCCTCAAAAGGCTCCTGATCTTCAATCATGGCATTCACTCTCTCCTTCTGTGCTTCATCAGAAATATCAACCTTCACCCAGTCATAAAGCTCCATGTCGTACACCTCGTCGACAACAAACTTTGGAATCTCTTGCCCCCGGAAAAGCCACAGCCCCTTCACCTTGAATGGGGGCTCGGAACCAATAACGAGCATTTTTCCGAATGCATATTTCCGAGCCAGGTCCATGCGTTGCAAAAAGCCACCCACCTTGTTCAAGGTCACAAATGATACAGTGTTCTCATCATTGTATTTGTAGTCACAGAACCATAGGGAGTAACCCTCAGGATCGTACATGTCCCAGAAACCTGAAACCATGATACCCAGGATGATGAATAAATAAAATAAACAATCATAGTGCAAGAAATAGAAGAGGCTCAACATATACAATAAGGACACATAACCAAGGGAGCCAATACCCAAGTACCAAATTTACAACGCATACATCTAATGTTTGTTGGAAAATATTATGCATCATCCGAGAGCAAAAGACAATAACATTTTAGAATGTCTTATACAGAGAATAGAAAGTAATATCCTTTAGTTAATATCTAATATATCACAAATAAAGGTAAATTGTAGATTATTTATAAAGTAGCAATAGATGACATAAAAAATTAATAAAAGCAATGAATATCAAGCAAAATACTTATTTTGTAGCAAAAGGTGGAAACAATACCTTTGATAGCAATCTCCCGGAAATTGGTTTTTGTATTGGAATAGAGCCTCTTCCACTCATCCAATATCATTTTGCTAGGAGGAAGTAGGTCTAGAGGATTTTTTGGCTTGGGCTTGGGTGCCTCTTCCTCTTCTTCTTCCACTTCTGGTACTTTTGGTTTTGCAGGTTCCTTCTTTGGTTCTTTTTTAACTTCCTTAGGCTTAGCTGGTTCTTTAGGTTGAGCAGGTTTCTTTTGGGAGGAAATAGGTGGAACAGATTCTGTCTGCTTGACCTCGCCTAATACCTTACGAAACTCAGGCTGATTAACTAAAGTCCAGAAGTACCTTTCCACATGAGGGAACTCTGATGTAAAACTCTTAATCAATACTACTGAAAATCCAAGATATAAGTTGCATATCATAATAATATCAGCTAATGTAACTGAATGCCCAACAAGGTATGTGTTTGAGGCAAGGTAGGTATTCAATACTGTGAGAGCCCTCTTCAAATTAGTTATCGCTTGTTCCTCAGCCTACAAAGCACACAATTCATGTAAATAAATGAGTCCAACCAAGCTTTCAATATGATGCGCACAGGAGATGGAAATATTATACTTAACAGGAGCAAAGTAAGGCACCCATCCAACTCGTGGAACAAACCATCTTATAATATTCGTGTCAACTTCCAATGTTGCAAAATCAATCCACTGTTCAATGTGGCCCTGCCAAATACAAAACAAGAAAAACAATTGGTTCAACTGCACAACAAATTGATACATTGAGAGAGAAAACTTACATATTCAATGAGAGAAGAGCCCAAAAGAGGATTGTTCTCCTTCATGCGGGTAACTGAAGGAGGGTAAATACAATAAGTACGTGCATCTTAAAAATCCTTTTGCAAATTTATCATTTATGGGAGTAAAAAAACTATATTTAAAATTTAAGTTTGCACAAGCTTGCATCTGTAAATAAGAGCCATGTAAAAGGAAAAATAGATGGGATAAACACAGTTCAAAGATGATGATCAAGTTCGCTTCCACTTCCAGGTGATGCTGAGACTTTCACCAATCAGTTAGTTTTACAGGGAGTTTTCACACATTTACTGTCATTTTTAAATATAAAAAGAAATACGATGTACTACAACGTTAAACTTTCAGCACTTACATTTTAAAATATAAATGGCATACCGACGTTATAAGATTTGTGAGGTTAATAGAAAATAAATAAATAAAACTACTGGTGTCAGAGAGCAATCAGGTGTAGTTGCTATAGATAAAATGAGGAACCAAATTACGATTCATATACATGTTGAAAGTAAACGAACAGATTTTATTGTTAAACAAAATGAGTGATAGAGGGAGACAAAAAAGTGCATTTTAACATAATTAAAAGTAAAATAAAGGTGGTGTGATAATAGTGAAATAGTCATGCATAAGACTCCAAATTGTTAGATTAATGGTTTGTGGTAAAAAGGCATCTGTTATGCAATTTTTGAAGAGTTCTCTCTTCAAGCATACACCTCTTGCCCACAAGGTCTAAGAACAATAAATTGTTATTTACACCAAAAGTGAAGAAAGCCTCATGTTACAAGAGAAATAATACAAATATTCATAAAGAGAGAAGATGATGAGGCTGATAGCATTAAAGAAGGTCTTGTTGCACTACAACATTGGGTTTTCCATTGTGCAATTTGACTCGCATTTCATTTAAGAAACAACTAACTCTGGTTCAGATTACACAATTCCATATAAAATTTTAGTTTTTTTAGTAGAAGGACAAGTGCATATAAAACAATAGTTGATCTCCATTTTTTAAAAATTTCAGAGGATATCCTTGATTAATAATCAAATGACTACCTCAGAGTGATTTGACTCCAAACTAGCTGTCATCATGTAGTTATCATCATCACATTTAAACTAATGCTAATTAAACAAATAAAAATTATAAGTGTTCATTTGAACCAAACAAATCAGTTCCTAAAGGAATTCAGTTCAGTCTCTACAAGTATCTGAAACATTAAGGATAATAAACAGAACATAATTCCATTGGAAACTCATTGCTGCCTTTTGGTTTAGTTTGGTTTATTTAAAGAAGAGCAATAATAACTTTTTATCTAGTTCAGTTTGAAGTGAGGGTGACCTCCATACTAGAAAATATACCACCATATATTGAAAATTGTAATTATAGATATCTGACAGCGGCCAACATGATTTTCATCTTTCGATAGGCATAAGTAAAATTGAACCTAACAAGTCAGGCTCAGAATTCCAGTAACTACATGGTATTATGACAGTGAACCAAAAGAACATATCAAATATTGCAAGAACCAAGACTACAAAACAATGGACAAAGATTCACTCATACCATATCGAGCTATAGCATTGCTCTCGAAAATCGAACCATCAGGTGTCTCCAACACAGGGACCTGAGCTCACGTATAACCAGAATTTAAAGGATCAAACATCTTGTAAACATGATAATATTTGGACAAAAAAAATGCTTACCTTCCCTATGGGGTTCAACTTAAGAAATTCTGGAGTTTTATTAGTTACACCCATTTCAAAATTCTTAGCCAACTCAACTTGGACTCCAGTGTACTCTGCAGCAATCAGTGTCTTGAATGCATTCTTGTTACTTGGAGAATGTAAAACCTGAGTAAACCAATATCAGATAATGGTGTCAAGAAAAAAGGAAGAAGGTTCAGGATGTACACTTGTATTGAGAATTTGAGACACAACTCATCATCATCTTTTATCAAGCCATTTTTCTTTTCGAGGGATGAATAATTTCTTTGCTTCTCATTAATTGATTCTTATTACTTTAACACTAACATAGAAAAAATGTTCATCCTCTTCTTATATAGTCTTATTATGAAAGATTTCATATAAATTTATGGTAAACTAACAACTGGCTTGACATCAGAGTCAATTGATGAATGAAGCACATGAAACCACATGCATATGCAGGTGCATGGTGTGTGCTTGAGGTGAAATATTGCAGAGGCATATGTGGACACATGTAGCTGCATTAAACACTTAAAACAATGAGTAAAGATAATACATTTTAGGCAAAATTGATGTTTCTGGTTACTCTTTACAAGCACTCCTTTTTACTCCTATTCTACCATTTCCAAGTCATAGTTGTGCATAACCATCCCTACCTCCAACTTAGGTAATACAATTGACTTAGCTTAAGTTGAATAAACACAATTAAAACAGTTGAATTTTAATAAAAGTGAAACTGTCATGATTACAGATACTCAATATTTGTTCCATGATGACTTAGAAATGAAAGAAATTCAACTTTTTGGATGGCAGGCACACCAAATTGATGCATTACCTAAACTGCACACATTAAGATAAAATCTTGGTATACATATGAGATACCTCAATAAAAATAAACACATACATTAGCATCCCTATTATACTACATGTAGGTAACAGTCTGAAGCTAACTGTGAGCAGCTAGTATCGTGCTCCATTGTTCACACTACAACATGGAAAGTATTCATTGAAAAATACTTGAAATGTGAAGGCCTTTACAAATTTACTAAATGATACACCCAAAGGTGAGAATTTCCTATTGGGTCCACAAGATTTCAGAAATTCCTAAAGAGGACACCTGTTTTTCTTTTAGATGCCAACCAATTTCGCACCAATGGGTAAGAGGCATCACCTTGTTGGACCTAACCATGTCAGAGTGCAAGAGTAGAACTACGATTAGAATCATGGTCGTCCTAGAAACATGTTCATACTCTTATTTTTGTATTTAAGACACAAGAAAGCCATCAAAATTTGGTCAAATCATCTGGATCCAACACGCTAGAATGCATAAATAATATCAAATTTGAAATTAGCATGGTCCTAGGAACACACCCATGCTCTTATTTTGTATTCCGTACACGAGAAGGCCATCAGAGTGATTTAACCCAAACATCCCTCTTTTGTTACAAATCCTTATGGTGCAAAGTTACTCGGGAAACGACCGTATCAATTAGCTTGAAAAAAAAGGTAACTAGATTCAGGAGCACAAATCACATTAAAGTTACGGAAACATTGCAAGAAACCAATAGAAAAAGAGAACTTGCAAATAACAAACTAAAATTCTATGGTTCACGCACAACCAAAAAGATCAAGTATGTAATACACAACCAAAACTAAGAACTCACCAGCGCCATCGAATCTTACTAATCAGTGACCGCCTTAGCTCCCAGATCTACTAATCACACAAATAAATAAATAAAAACACAAAATCAATACTTCAAGATCGATTCTATAAGAACAAGACAAGGCTGAAAAAACACAGTAAAGCAGAAAAATAACGGAGATCTCTATTCAGCGTGAAGTGTAAATCACTTACAGAGTACAGAGAGACGACGACGGCGCTTGGGAATAGAGGAGTCGCGGAAGATTGAACCTCCGTTGAATATATATATAGGGGAGCGGCCTGCTCAATCTAGGGCATAGCTATCTCGATAACGGTTCGGATGCACTTTCTGTGAGCCAAACGGATCCGATCCATTTAACTGCGTAACTCCACATATTAGTTTGTCAAATACAAATCGAATTTAAGGCCGTGATTAGTGTGTCCTTTAGTATACTTAATTGCAGGCTTTGCAGTTCCTTTTAACTCTTTATTGATCAAAATGATAAGGGTTTCAAAAAAAAATTTATTTTATTTGTTTCGCGAAAGAATTTGTATGCGTATAGATATTTTTTGGAAGGACAATTTTAAAGGGAAAAAATCTATTGTTCTCTGTATTGGATGAAGACCAAAATAGCAGCGGTGTTTATGAATAAGAGCAAAATACCTGGTTATAACTCAATCGATCATGTCACTCACATTCTGCTGTTGAATCTCTGAATGGAGTGAATTCTGTCGCCGCACGACGCCACCTTTTCCTTCTCCGCTGACTTTTCCCTTCTACTCCAAGAATCTACGTGGGATCGCGAGGCAGAAGAAATGATCCTTTATGCCGTCGCCGGCAGCCACATGCATCCTTAGGACCTTCGCTTCCTCGTTGACGCCTTCTGCAACTACAGCCACGGTATGCTCGGTATTTCCTGACGCGTGGCTGCTGCCAGTTGACTCTCTCCGCTGCGCTTCAAATTCCCGGTGCCGCCGCCGGCTTCAGCCCGTACAATCCTCTTCCGCAAGCTTATGTTCCTGTCGCTTCCATAAATATCCGTATGATTATCTGGTGAGAGCGTCTTTCTTGCGACTCTTACATCCTTGACGGCAACGTTTTGGACGCCGAGGGCTGGGGGCGGTGGCGCCGCCGCAGAGGGTCTCGAGAACAAGCACGTACGCGTCTGCCTCGCACCTCAAAAGAGTCATGTTTCGAGATCAAACAGCAGAAGCGAAGGACCGCCGAGAGAGTGCATGTGCCATTTGTATCGACAATTTCGATGCGACTTCAATGTTGTACATGATGCCATACTGCGACTGCCTCGAGGAATGGCTCGAGCGAAGTAATTTGTGTCCTGTGTGTAAGTTTTCGCGAATGAAATTAGAAAGGTTGTCACGAAAACTGGAATTTGGAAATCTGATCAAAGTTAGCCAGGTTTGTGTTAGAGATTTTGTCAAACAGATGTTGGGCATAGTGTTCTCTTTAAATTTTGGCTAAAAGTATTCAATGGCTCTATCTAGTTTGGTCATTCTTCCTTCTTCTTTTTGAGTCCCATCTAGTAGACGGTCGTTGTCCCCAATCCATTGTGAGCATCTTTTGCTTCTGTTCATGTGTTGCTCATTGCTTCTCTATTAACGCTTTTGTTTCTTTTGCTCCTAATAACATTGTAGACTATGAATTAGTGACCCATTTCCTCTTTACTTCCACAATTGATCTTGAAGTTTTTGGAAATGTGAGAGGAGGTGGACCAAAGGAAGAGACTTCGTTATGAATGAGATTTTAATTCTATATTGAGAATTTTACGACGATATGATTGTTTTATAATATATAACAAATATTGATGTTATAAATATATGCATAGGAAGAGACTTCTTTTTCACACGTAGAAAGTGAGCTCGTCGCAATCGACATTTATTTGGTGGTGATCTCGATCAATCATTCTATCACAGTCATTCTATCACGGAAAACGAGACACCATTTATAATCTCAAATGTAACTAAAAAGACGAATATGTTTTAAAAAAAACTACGTCAAATGCATATTTCAGTGTCTAATTTTCTAACTCAACACTCAGGCATCCATCAACTCAAACTCAGAAGCACTTCCTGGACACTCTGTGTTTCTGTTCCCAACCCAGCATCGCTCTTCCGACTCAAAGTCTCGGGCGATGCATCGGCCAACTTGGTACTCGCCGACTCGGCACTTGACATCAACCCTCTTGGGTACTCGAATTCTAGAAGCACAAGGGCCACTTGGGCATCGCAACATTTGGCTCAACTTTCCACTTGAACTCGAGAAAAGAGGCACTCCACTTGGCACTCAGCTTTCCACTTGGACTCAAAAAGTATTTGACAGTCAATCAATGACGACCCATTCATGCACAAACAACTTAGCAACTCATCTTTTTTATATATGTGGGTTAAGCCCACAAGCCCAATAAATTTTACACTTTTATTTTAAATTAAAAAAATCTCAATCCACGGATCAATTCAAATCCACTTGGAGTTGATCAACACGAGTCATGAGCCCAAGCGAATCAAAGCATCCAGACCCACCTTAAAAATAAATTAATAAAATACTAATCAAATCCACTTAAATTATTTGATAGGACGTATCAACCGACCTAATCTTCTAAATTGACGACCGTACATGTGAATCAATCAAGCTAAGTCCCGGGTGAAAATTGCTTAAAATAAAAGCAAGACCATTTTGAGGCAAGAGAAAGACTCTTCCGAGCTATGAATATAAAAAGTTAGGTTTTTATTGGTATTCACTTCTATAAATTTAATCGATATACCTTGATCTGAAAATTGTTTTCTTTAAAATTAATATGCATATTTTTATTTTAAATTAACCTTTCAAATTGAGACAAATAAAAAAATAAAAACAATCTGGTTCAACCTAAAACTGCACCGTAAATTTTGAAAATTTTCAAATCCGAATATTTGAGTGAATTAAACATAGCATTTAATCTTCAAATTTTCAATGCAATTTCTTATATGAACCCTGAGTGAATTAAACGGTCCAAATCTACTGGCTGACGTGATTGGATCCCGCAAATCCCAGACGCGTCGACGTCCGTCAAGACGCTCCCACGTCTCGCTGACGGCGTACTGTCCGGCAAAGTACGTGGCATCCCGAAATAACAAAAAGCCGGCCGCCCAACTGGGGCGGCAGCCTCGCACGCGGTCCCCACCGAGACAGCGGCGTACGTACCGCCGTCCTTTCCACGCCAACGGATCATCACGTGGCCTCCTCCGAAGTAATCGCTACGTCATCCGGTTGCTTATTCTGTGGATGATGTTCGGCCATCGCGCCGCGATCACGACAAACTTGCCTCCGCGTGCGACCGCGGTCCACCACGGCCACCAGGCCCACCCCACCCACTGTCTTGATTCCACGCGGTCACGTGCGCGAAAACTTCGTCGGACGGATTAGATTCGCACGCGACTCTTCTCCCCACCGCCAACGGACCGCCGTTAAGCATGACGGTGCTTTTACACGCGTCGGTCGCAGAAGGCGGGACCGTAGTTGGCGATTTCAGACGAGAGACACGAGGCAGACGTCGTCAACACGCACGTGTCGCGACGTCTTAAAGTCAGTTCCAGGAAAGGGATCTGTGAATTAAATGCGAGGATGAAGACAAAACGGCTGCCGGCTAACGAAGTCGCGCGTATTGTTAAATGATTTTTGACAATGGAAGAAGGCAACTAAATTACACATCGCCGACGGGGTTTTTTTTTTTTTTCTTTTCTTTTGAAAATTAAAAAAAAAAAGAGAAGAAACTCGACCAGGGATACGGCGCTCCTGCAAAGTTCACTCCACCGTCTCAGGCGGCGGGAGGTTGAGATCCAGATCGAGACGTGACGTCTTGGAAAGTGGCTGCGGCGCCGGTGACCAGAGGTCCGATTGTGGATCTACGACGGAGGAGGAATCCGAGTCGCTATGGGCGGTTACTTCGCGCGGGGACTGGAAGCAGGCGACGACCATCGGCCGGCGTAGAGGCGGCAGATGACGGTGAGTCGCCGGCATCGTCCCAGATCTGGCGATTTGGTCAAAGTAGAAGAGAGAGAATGGTTGGAAGGCAAACAGCGTGCCGCCGGATGCGCAAACGCCGCCGCCTCTGTAGACGAGGTTGACATCGAGCTGGGAGGGAGGCGGCCGCGGCCGCGGAGCGGCATCTTTTACAGAGCACTCGACGACGGCGCTGCAGCTCTGGCTGCTTGGGCTACCGCAGGCGTCGGCGGTGCGGGGGAAGTTGGTCTTGGCCTTGGGCCCGCGGAACTCGCGCGCGGCGGCGTCGTAGGCCTTCGCCGCCGCCTCCGCCGTATCGAATGTGCCCAGCCACACGCGGCTCTTCTTGATGGGGTCGCGTATCTCCGCCGCGTAGCGCCCCCACGGCCGCTTCCTCACCCCGCGGAAATGCATCTCGTCGCCTTCTCCGCCGCTTCCGACGGCGGAATCGGGCTTCCCTTTCGCCTCCGTAACAATCTTCTCACCCATTCGCCTGCTTAATTACACTCTCCGTCGCTAAGCCGTCGTTGTTCCTGTGGCACCCGCGCGCGTTCCATAAATAACGCGAGGTGAGATGACGGACGGCATGGATTGAAAGGAGAAAGTGTCGAAAGCGACGAAAGCGACGGAGGCTTGCCCTGCTCTTCATCGACGCACTCATTTGGAGACCCATCAGTAGCAAAGCGGGCCCCACAAACATGAAGGCTAATCAAGTTTAAAGGACCGAACAGACTCCATCAGCGGTTTAATTATCACGCCATGTCGCGACACGCGGCCGCCCACGGCGAAGCGGCGTAGCCCTTTCAGGGAAGATAACGGCGACTCGCCGTCAACGCTGCCGAACACAACGAAGCGAGGACGACCATAAATAGCGCGACGCGTGATAACGGCGACTCGATGTCGACGCTGCCGAACACACCGAAGCGAGGACGACCATAAATAGCGCGACGCGTGGCATGAGACCGTCGGCGCGGATTGTATATAATGATTAGGGTCCTAACAAACCCACTATTAAATCCGATCGGAATGTAAGAAAAATATCGAGAGTTAAAATTTAGGATTCGAAAACCCACTATTAAATCCGATCGGAATCTATATTGAAAAAATATCGAGAGTTAAAATTTAGGATTCGGGGTCAGATTGAATTAGATTTAAAATTATTTTAGATTGGATCGGCTTCGAATGGATCCGGATTAATTTAAATTTAAAATGAAAAAATTATTTTAGAATAAATTAAACTTTATTTAAAAAATTAGATATTTTATTTATATTAATGATAAAAGATTAATATGACAATGATGAAATTAAGATATAAATAAAATATTATCTTAAAAAATAATAATAAATATTTTTTAATTGAATCTATCGGATTATTTAAGTTGGTCAGATTATCAAAATTTGAATTTATAATTTTCAAATCGGATTCAATTTATTTAATTAAGATTTTTTATAATACCACTTATGTATATATATATAAACAAAACAGAATAAATATATTTTCCATTTTAAAGTCAGAAACTAAAGAAGCCTTAGCGCTAAATCTGGAAGATACAAGATTAACAAACAATTAACATGCATCACTCAATGATTTCTATTTATCATTATCTCGATGTAAAGTAAATCATCCATTTCAGCAGATTCTTTTACTGAAACATTTGTAACTTGAATATTATAAGCAGTGATCACAGACTTAATTAGAACATGTGATGAAAGAATTACACTTAAGCGATTTGAGAGTAAAGAAATAACAACTTTGCGACAGATATCCAAACTCAATGAATCGTTTTACTTGCATTACTTTGACAGATGCAATGTGTGAGACATGGCATTAAAATTCCGTTAGAACAACAGCAGTAAATCAAAATTTTCAAATCCATATTGATGCTTAGCAATTAAGTATATGCACATCTGATCATATGTTAAACATTTATAGAGTACACATTGTTTAGGTAAAAGTTAGAAATAATAAAACTACAATCTTCTAAGAGTTTTCAGATCTACAAATGTAATGGTTAAATTTGATTGGGGCAGAAACTTATCCTAAAATCTAAAGGCAGTATGAAAGATATCAGTTTTCCTTTTACACTCTTGTATATGTAGTATAATTCTACGAGGTGAAAACTTGCTGTAAAATCTTAAGCAAAGAGCTAGATGGATGGGCCTAAGCTCAAAGGAGGGATGAAATCATGTACCTTCCAAATAAATAGTTGAGATAGCCATGGGATGATGATAATGAACACCTAAAGCTAGATTATAACAATGAACCTACTTCACTCTAATGCTAACATAAATTTCGCTGAACCCTACTTATCTCAAGAGCTTAGATGCTAAGTTGCAAGAAGAAAGTCAGAACATAAATTGTCATATCCTCAATAATACAATATCCAGTTGAGATCGAAACTGATGCAGAAAGAAAAATAGTAGCTAGTTTCAGGAAGAAAGTCTAACATATATTTTCATCTTCAATGATATTCTATCCATTTGAGATCAAAACAAATGCAGAAAGAAATGTAGGTGGGCACTGAATCTACTTCGTTTCCATAAGCATGTAAACCACGTCAAAATCTTTCCGTATTTTGAAGAAACCACTTCAAGCTCACAAGTTAAATGAAGAAAGCACTAACATTATATTCTGCAGAAGTTTGAAAGTTCCACTACTTGATTGATTTAACAATCACATTTGTTGACTCTTTTGGCCAGTAGTTATTCACACAAGTAATTTAGGAAATATCGTGTTTCCTCATTTTACCCTTAATTCTATTTTAATCTAATGTTTTGAAGCAATATATAACTCGGAACTGGCCTTCTAAAATGGTCTATTCATCCAACCAGTTTAAAATCAAAATATGAGGATCTATTTCAGACCAATCTAAATAGGTCGAGTTTTTAGGTTCCATCCATCTTGAAAATTAACAGAAATATCATAAATGAATTCTTGAACAGCAAGTTCATCATGGGTTAACTCTTGTAAATTTTATGTTGATACTAGATGATCTCGTTAAAAAGCCACCATGGTGCATGTCATTTGTAGATGATACGCCAATTGATCATATGTTTGATGATAAGCTTTGAACAAAAGGACTTGGGTTGAGCAGAAACCAAAAGTTGACTGCATGAAATTTATAGTAGTACTAAAGGGGGAAAAAATTATAGCCAAGCTGCACGATCCTGAATGTCTTACATATATTATTCAACAAGGAGAGATCAATAAAATAAACTAAAAGGAACAGAATTTCTCTTATATGCCCCGTAGCTCAAAAGGAAAGGATGAAAGAGTGGCACTACCAATCATGCTTATGGCCTTTGAATTAAGATTAAGAAAAAAGTAAAATATATGAATGTTGAAATGGATGTGAGATTATTATGAGAAAAAAAATATGTTTACCAACCACTAATGTATAGGTATGACCCTCATTTACAATCGAAATTTTGAAGAAGATCTACAGTGCATATTTAGACAATTAATTATATTTAAAGGTGTAAGTGGGGAAAATTTACTCAACACAATCAAAATAGATCTAGATAATTTGGCTATTACTCAAGATAATGTTAAAAAGAAGCCAATTGCAAGATAAGATTCTAACTCAAATAGTTGATTCATATCATTTACAGTAGTCATTGTTTAGACATGCATCTCACACTTACAATGACAAAGAATTGGAATTAAAAACTAGATTTGAATACGTGGGAAATTTGACAACAATATATCTTATCCATTAACTTTTTCTTTAAGCCTAAATTTATCGAAACAAAACCTTCAGTAGAAAAACCTGTCCATTAACTTTTCCCGTAAGCCTAATATTAATCGAAGCAAAACCTTCAGTAGAAAAACCTGATCAACGATAAAAGGCTCTCCAGAAAGGTTTAGTGGCTCAGTTAAAATGGTTAGAAAACCATGTCTGTTCCCATATACCACATCAGTGAAACTCAATCTCCCACCTGATACAGGAACAATATCAACATGTATGATATGAAAAAGGTGAAAGAACATGTATTGGAAGTCAAAAGGATCCCTACCATGAGAAGAAGGGAGGCTGGACAGATGAAGTAACTTTCTATGACTTCCACTGTTTCAGATGGCTTCATTACCTCTAGAATAACAAGCTAGATTAAGGGTTCCAGCATAGCACTAGTGCATTGTTAATTATGAAGAAAAATCTAAATGATATCTAGTGTAAGTTTTATCATATAGACGTCTTCATATGATTGGCATGCTGGGACCAAATGAGAAAAGATGATTCAACATAAAGAACTGGAAAAAATTCCTTGAAGCAGCAACGATGCAGGCAGAACAGATTCACTTCAATCAGGAAATTAGACCTTTTAATTTTCACTAACCAATCCATAAAGCTAGTATCATTATCATTGTATTTACAAAGAAGGGGAAAAAAAAAGAGAACGGTGAAATCGAACCAAGAATTGAACTCCTCCAGGCTGCAGAGATCATAAAGACCAGTTGATTAAGAAAACATTTGCAGACTCAAAAACGAGGGTTGAGAAATCAACAAACATAATAGCTGGCAATACATTTTGTCAAAATAATTAACAATTCCATAACAATGCTCAAAATTATATTTCTTACAGACCAATAAACACGACCAGATCCAGAATCCATATGATGTATGAATACGAATGACACATTTCATCAAACAGATAAAGTTAATCACTTCAAAACCAAGCCAACAAACTAGGTTAAACTAAAACAATAAATTGAAATTGAAACAAACACAATCGAACTGAACGACGTAGCAAATTACAGCGACCTAATTCACACACCAATTCAAGAACAAACTGGGCTGCGTCAATCAATGAGAAGCCACGATGCACATAAAGTACTTGCCGTGCTTTCATGGCATGAATCCCCGCGGCCACCTCCTCCAGAACTTTCGCCTCCGCTCCATCAGGGTCACACTGCTTTAGACCTACACACGAATCCACAAACTGCAGCAAAAGAAGCTAAGAGAAAGGCAAGCACACTAAGGAGAGAGACGCACCAGAAGAATTGCTAAAGAAGACGACGGATCCAGGGAAGGAGAGTCGACAAAGGCGAAGGGAGGGAAGGAGGGAGGGTGGGAGGAGAGAGCGGTGGCCAGAGGGCGAGGGTTTTGTCCTTATCATTTGCTTATCAGCTTTTTTTTTTTCCAGATGTCAAGTTCTTTTAAATCAATTAATTTTGAAGTGATCCGTAAAAATTTTAAACGCTCAGATTGTTGGACATTGACGGTCAGATTTTCATAAAGAGATTTATATATTTGTTTCAATTCGAATATTCAATCATGATCCACAAAGAAATTTATTTTCACTAAAAAAACATAATCTCGAGGCGACCTGTTAGTGAATTAAGCATTGCCGAACCAAATTCAAGTTAATTTGAGCCCTGCCGATTACATGTTTTTAGTATCGCTGATTGCTACAAATAAACAAAAAAAAAAAAAAAAAAAAAACTATCATTCCAACTCCAAGGCATTATAAAAGTGAATTTATTTTTATTTTTTTTTTATTTTGCACTCCAATTCTTCTCCCCATCCATGTGTTTTATACTGGAGTAATGATTCTGTGCATGAAAATCCAGCAGGAAAATGCAACAGATGGGCTCCACTGCCATGTCTGTGTCTGTCTTGCTGTATTTTTCTGTTGGGTTTTCATGCAGAGAATCATTACTCTTTATACTGTTTCTCATTACTTATTGCTTCGGATGGACGGGTCTCCTAATTTTATAATTTATAAATTATTATTAGACTGTAAATGAATCAAGTCTATCCAAGATTTGTAATATTTAAATTTATTTGATAAGGTAATTGAGCCTAGACGAGTCAAATTTAAAATGAATCTTATTTCAAATAGTTGTTTAAATTTCATTTAATTTTTTTATGAGTATGATCGATCCGTTTAAATATTATCAAATTCTTAATTCAAATTTATTTAATTATTTAAAAATTTTTATATTTTAAAACATATTTATTTGATTTTTTTATTTATTTACTATATTAATAAAATTTTATTGATGAATATAATTCATAAATATTATTCATGAATATTTTACGATCTTTATTTATGAACATCAAAGAACTGATAATACATATGTTTAAATTTGTTTATTTAATTTAATAAATTATTTAAATTTATTAATTTAATTGATTTTGTATACATTAGACAAGTATAAATAAATTTTTATGAAACCGAATATCAAATTTACTTATAAATATTTAATTCGTTTACAATCCTATACCACAATTGCTACTTCATTCAAAGTTGCAAATCCTTATGAACAAAGAATGATGGGCATGGAGTTTTCTAAGTTCACAACTGATTCTTGAGGTCGTTACAAGCGTTTATATATATATATAACAATTTGCCTCTTCAATAAAAGTTGTCACATTTAATTGGTTCACAAGAAATTCCTATGCACTGTATAATAGTGAAAAGTAACAAAAAATTCTATTTTATATACATTCAAACTACTTGTTTATATTATTTTTATAGAGAATTAAAATAATTTTTCCAGAATTTATTTATATTATATATATATATATATGTATATCAATTATTCATTTTCATTTACCTACAATACATTATCTTTTCATAAAAAATCTATTTAGCCATAATTAAATTAAGCTATTTTTTCCCAAAAAAAATTTACACTTCCTGTTTTGCTATGGAAGCGATGAGTGCGCTCCGAGGACACTGCACAGCCTCTCTACCTCCGCTGCAGGCCGCAGCTGCAGCAGCGGCAGCTTCTGACAGCAGCGGCAGCTTTCCTCCCCCCCTCGCCCCATTCACGCGCGCCTCCTTCCCCTACCCTTCCCTTCCCTTCTCTTTCTACATCTTACAGGCTTAATTTTGTCCCTTTTCACCCATTATTAGCATTACTGATCAAGGCCGGAGGCTGAGGGGGACCCGACCCAATCCAAAACAATACTACAACTGCTTCCCTTGTCACCTTTAATTCCTAACAGCTTCATGCATGCCTTCCTCCTGACCTTTTCCTCTCGTCCCAAACTTTTTCCCCTTCTTCCTCCTCCTCCCTCTCTTCTCTCTTCTGTCTTCCCTTGCTCATTGCTCATCAGTCATCTCCTGATTATCAATTCATCCGTGTAAATTAATTTTTAAACGCATGCATAGAGAGAATATATTGATATATAAGAAGAGATTTGATGATTTATTTATCCATGTGCGAATCAAATTCCCGATATAGTTTTTGAGCTTGGGGTTTCGTGCAGTGAATCGCGTTCCAAGCTCGGTGATTTAGTGGCGCGTAGAATATTAATCTCCCCTCTCAGACCTATCCATTCATATCTGCATTAATTGGATCCTGTTCTGGTCTTCCTCTACAAGTAGTCGCAGAAATCTCCATTCTTTTTCCAGAGCATTGATTGATCGATGGAGGAGCAGCAGCAGCAGAAGCGGCAGCGGTCGCATCAGGCGGCTGCGGCGGCGCCACCTCCGCGTGTGCCGTGCGCGCGGTGCGGGTCCGGCGACACCAAATTCTGCTACTACAACAACTACAACACATCGCAGCCGAGGTACTACTGCCGGACCTGCAAGCGTCACTGGACGCACGGTGGCACCCTCCGCAATGTCCCCGAGGGAGGCAGCAGCTCCAAGAAGAACCACCGAAGGAACAGAAAGCTCTCTCCGTCTCCTTCTTCAGCCGCAGCGCTCAAACTTCCTGGACAACCGCAGATGCTGCATGCTGCTCCGGCTATAGCCGCGTCGGTCGGTGTGATTGGTGCTCCCTTGCCTACGCCGGCGCAATTCTTCTACAACGGCAGCGGTGGGAGTGTTGCTGGCCTCGCCGGAGACGAGCTCGCTGCTTTTCAGATTCCTGGAGGCGTCCTCCCAGGGGAATTCCCCCTGGCACCGATGCCGGCGGCGCCAGGGCTCGACCCCTTGGACGGGATCAGCCTCCAGCGGTTCGTGCAACAGCCCCGGTTGTCCTTGACGATGCAGCACCAGAACTTGCTATTGTTCCAACAACTACAACAACAGCAGCAAGGCAACGCAGCAACTCCTGCTGCTACAGCAGATCGACACCAGATCAGACATCAATCAAACAACAACATGGTCTTCAACAATGCAAACTCCACTCCCCAACCTCCGCCTCCATAATCATGTTAATGTCTCATGCAGTAGATTTGATCATGTGTTGCTCGATAGGTTCATCACCTAATCAAAGCCTCCAATTGAGTCCTTGAATCTTTTTGTCGTTCAGAGGTGTAGACAGAAATAGTCAGTCGATCAGAGATATAGTGAGAGGAAAAACTTCTTGTCATGTTTTTATAAATTAGATCCCAAAATAATCTGCAATAAATTGCAAGAATTTGGACTGAGCTACTTCTTGTCATAGATATTGCATGCGTTGATGTCTTCTTTTCTGCTGCTGTTGTGGTTACATGGATTTGGAATCTGCGGGAGAAGTTTTCAGTTTTCCTCTCTGAGATCACACAACTTTTGTCAGTTAATTAATTAACCTGGTGTTTGACGGTATTCTTGGCCATGCATGAAGACACTGGGAATGGATTAAGTTGTGTCAAAATCCTTGGATGAAACTATTTGACAGGTCGATTTGAGCATTTTTCTAATGTTAGAGGTTGAATCTGAATGATCGCTCTTCTTGTTACTTTAATATAATTGCAAGAAGTTGGATTAGGTGCGTGGATGAGTGCTTAATGATGCATTATTCTGGCATCCAACTCGAAGACTACAGCTTGACCTACATTACTTGCAGGATAAGGAAATCTTTGTCGGGGATTATGATTATGCTTTTCTTACTTAAAGTTGGGGGTCATCTTCTTCGTGGACATTACGTTTCCATGATAATATGTATACTTTTTACTACTGTAATAAATTTAATCTTATCACGAAACAATTACACATTCAGGTTGAAAAAATTAAAAACTCTTCATTATATTTATGATTTAAAAGTTCATTTATCAAACAAAACACTATACTACTTATAAAATTACTGAATTGAATTGAGCTAGATACAAAGTACATCGAAGCCTTTGATAACAAGGGATTCCAAAAAGTTTAAAACATGTACAGCTTCTGAAAGCATTGAGAACACAAGTCTTTGCCTCCTGACTCGATCAAAAGGCAGACACTTAACCATTTACTAATCAATGTATATCTTTGTCTTTTTTCCTATGTAATATTACGGATTTATATGTAAGATTATGTGGTTTTAATTATATTCGAGTGGGATTGAAGTGGCAGCAGATATATATACAGTAGTGCATGCATATGTTGTTGTGCAAAGCTTCCCATGGTTTCTTTTCCCATGCAACAGTGGCCTGCGCTGCAATCATCTCGCATGCGGGGACCGAGGTCACTCATCACTCAGCTGATGCAGTATCCACTGACGATACAAAATGGCAGGTGCCACTAAAGCTGCTCCCATGTCTGTGTGCTCCACAACACGAGGAGACGACACGCGAGTCCAAATTATGATTTGATTGCTTTCGTCGAAGGGAGAGAAAGAATCGCGTCTAAAATCGATCAGGTACTGAAAAATATTTAAGACAAAAAGTATAGAAAAAAATAAAACAAAATCAAGGAGAAAAAAAAAGTTCCTTTAATTTCAGAAAGTTTTTCTTCTGCAGTTCACAATATTATATTGTCCGAACATCTGAAACGGTTTGAGATTAAAGAAATAAAGAAGCATTTTGTTTCACTAGGATAGAGGAATTGTCCTGAAATCCACGACCAAGGAACTTAGAACTGTCATGATAAAATTGGGAATTAGATGCTATAAAACATTCATACAATAAGTTAACCAGAACCAAGAATTGTTTGGTTTAGTTCTAAATTAATTAGGTTTGAAAAACTTTTATGCCAAGGTGCATGTGAGAATTTTAAATTCATAGAATGGAATGCTAGAAGCCATTTAAGTTAATTTGTTATCTGAATGTAGCTTGGGGATATTAAGTGTTCAAAATAAAAAATAAAAATAAACGAGAAATTAAGGTTCATGTATCGCTAAGTACTCAAGTTAATGAGGTAGTAATATAAGAGGTTAATTATTTGGTATGATGTTGGAGATCAGGGCATAATTTAATTATTTAATTTATTCATTCAAGCTGAAAGGAACAGAAAATCACTGATTATTGAAGTAAACAACCATAGTTATGGATCAACATGTTGAGTAGACCATTTTAAAAAATATATATGTATTGATCTTTGTCTATTTTCTCCTCAATTTTCACAAGGTCTTATTTTTTTTTTTTTGCAAGATTTTTTTGCTTGATCAGAAAGGTATTACTAATAGTTTTTCTCAACAAAGACAAACCTCTTGTTAAGTTATCACTAAGTGCCACACACTTTATACACACACATATATATATAATATGTTGCAGATCTTACGTTGCACACCCCATAAACATCTAGTATAATTTTTTTAATTTTAATTGTCACTTCATTTAATCAAAATATTATACCTTAAACCCTGAACTCTATATACTATATATTAAACCCTAAACTCTCAAATCCTTATGTTTGTATACTAGAGATGAGAATGCCAACATATAAGTGTAGAATTATTAGAAAGAATAAAATAAAAGGAATAATAGCATCTAAGAGAAATCAATTGTATCCTCCATCAATGATAAAATAAAAGGGGGGAAAAAGTTGAGCTGCAACAAGGGCCACCCCTTGACCAAAAAAAAGTTGAATTGTATATACAATCCAAAGAAAGCATATATTTTATAGACAAAAAATAAAATAAAAAGATTAGTGAAAGTTACAAAGAACATCAACAAAATACCAGATAATATAATAAATACCATTAATTGATTTGGATGTTTTTTACATAAATCTAAATGAAGATGTAAAACCCATGACTTAATAATAATCTAATTAATCTTACCTTGACTCACTAATATCTTTGAGGAGATGGAGGACAAAGTGTATGAGAGTCTTTTTGCTACATTTCAAGACAACTACTTAAAAGAGATAACCTAAACTTCATTATTCAGAAAACAGTAGAAGAAAAACTCAAGGAACAACTGAGGGTTTTAAATTCATGACGTGGTTTTGGTATCATGTCAAATTTGATTATACGATCATTTCTCCTGCAAAAAGCTTAGCTAACAAGAAAAAACGTTATGTGTCCTATCCACACACATATATATTGTCTATATGCATCATTCAGTCAGGTCTGTCATAAAAAGCACATTAAGTAGTGTTCATTCCTAGAATCTTGTGTGCATTGAGAGAGACGTCTATTCTTTAGAGTTAAACAACAACAACAAAAACTGAAGGCAAATTGACTGTTCAAGAAAAAGAAACTAAAGAAAATTGCATGGCACACTAATGAATCAACCTTTTGCTTTTCATTTGTCTTCAGTCATAAAATACCACAGCATAAAAGTCTGAAACACCACTCTTTAATTATTTCCAGTTTACGTTAGCACACACACACACGCACACTCACAAATTAAAGAAAAAAACCCTAGTCAACTAAAAATTTTGGATTAATTACTTGGACATTTTATTATTATGAAATTTGAACCTGGCCAGTTACATAAATTATACCCATAAATTTTCTTCTGCATTAAAAACATGGTCAAGGAGAGAGTGATATATAGTACTATTGTAGTCAAAACCAACCTACATAGTTCCAATTACTACAAGTTACATGAGGAAAAAGTGTCTATCTTTTTGTTTGGCTAATTAGAGATTGGAACTCTTCTAAGCTACCTTAAGACCATAAAGAGTTTTCCATGAATAATTAAAGACAAGCAAACTCTGAGAAAAAGTTGATACGCATGTCTGCCATTTTTACTATCACCTTCTACAAGGAGGAGACACAAGCCATGCCGGCCCAGTGCCTTAATTTCTTTAGTTTCCCTCCTAAATATTTAACTGATAAAAATGAGACAAACTGATGGAAAGGCAGTGAATTAAAGCAACTAAATTAAATTATATTGAATCATCAAGCCAGAATTCAGCACACAGTACTGCATGAAATTGAAGGCACTTGAATGGCTGTGAACAAAGTTAATTTTGAGAGCAAAAAAACAAGTCCACTCATGATCGATCAGTCCATTGATGTATCAATTAATACAGTCCAGGAAAGAAAAATATGAACAAATTAAACAAGGAAACACTAGTCACACACCAACTCGAGGAAAATTATACCAGGTCCTTAATTTCTGCAAGCACTTCAAAGAAATGAAAGTGAAAAAAAAGAGCATTTGTTAAATGGCATGTCTCTTCAGCAGATCAACTATTAGATATTGATATGAACTGATGAAGAAGTTTAAAACCAACCACACCAGTAGATCATAATCCCTGCTATATATATACATACTTGCAAGAGCTGCAGCTGATCATCTTCTTAATAAATTTCCAACAGCGCGATTGGAAATTAATTGCTAGTTACCAAATGGACGCGATGTTCCTCTGGGAGCAAATTAAACCAGTCTTGTTTCGTGCCTCAATGATTTAAAAACACAAGGGGCTTGATGATCATACCTTAATTTCCTTGCGGACCGACATGATCTATCCGATCCGAGTATACTTGTTAATACCTCTGGCTATTGGGCGTAGATCGATCCAATGCAAGCCAGTAATTATCTTAATTTATGAAAACTGTGAAGAAGATGAAGAAGCCAATGATCTTACTTTAAGTTGAGGGATTATGCTAACAAGGAATTAGATAAGAGGAGCAATGGAGGAGCTGCAGTTTGTGTTGAAATCCGACCAACTAATGCCGCCGGCGGCGGCAGCGGTGGTTGAGTTCCAGTACATGGCAACTGAAGGTGGAGGGATGTTATCCAAGGGATAGACATCCGAGGGGACAATGGTGTTCTGCCAATTCTGCGAGAAGCTGTTGCCGGTCATCACATTGTTGCTCTGCGACGATTCTAGTTTGACTTCCTTCGTCATCCCGTTGATGCCTCCATGGATCAGTGAGGAGGCCTCCAATTGATCGGTACTCGTGTCGAATGGGAGCAAAGACTGATTGAATTGCTCCTCTAATTGCTTGATCGGATGCTTGATGCTCGACGCGAGGAGTGATGGAGAGGGAAGCATAGAGGACCCAATCAGTAGATTGTCGTCGCTCAGTATGGAATTCACCGGCGGCAGGTGTTGAAAGCCGAGATCTTGGCTGGAGGAGAGCACTCCGAGGCCGAGATGCGGCAGCAGATCAGCGGCGGCAGCAGCATAGGACGGGTCGGTGAGGCCATCAAAGATGAGCGGCAACGAGGCAGCGGAGGTCATCTGCTGCAGGGCGTGGTGCGCGTAGAGCGCAGCGGCGGCGTCGGAGGAGGCGGCGCCTGGTCTCCCCGCCTCCGCCTGGAGGGAATTAGTGTGAATTATTTGACGATGATGATGATCCGGCGGCGGACTTAGAAGAGGGCGAGAGGGGTTTCTGCCGCCAGTGGCGGCGGGGGGTTTCTTGACGACGCGCTTGTTTTTCCGGCATCCGCCACCGACAGGGACGTTGCGGAGGGTGCCGCCGCGGGTCCAGTAGCGCTTGCAGGCCTTGCAGAAGTGGCGAGGCTGCGCGAGGCTGTAGTTGTTGTAGTAGCAGAACTTGGTGTTAGCGGAGTCGCACCGGGGGCACCGCAGCGCCTCGACCTTCGCCATCGCCATCGCCATCGCCGGCGACGCCTTCTCCACCATCGACTGATCCCTTACCTTATTATTATTATGTGTGTCAGCGCTGTGCGTGGCGGTAGCGGTTGTACCTTTGTTGTTGTTTGCTGGAGCAACAAGGAGTGCGTCTTTCATCTGCACAGAAATTAAAATCGAGGAAATCAAGGGAGGCGCAGGAAGAGAGCGAGAGAGAGAGAGAGAGAGAGAGAGAGAGAGAGAGAGAGAGGATGTATCAGTAATACTGTTAGGGTCGAGGAAGTGAATGATGAGAATGGAAGCAGAGGGAGGTTCCGTGACAAGAGCTAGCCAACAAAATAAGCACGCAGAATTATTGACTGATGTGACAGAGATAGCGATGGACTGAGAGAGAAAGAACAGGGCTCCTATGCCAGATCACGTGGCTTATTGGTGCAAAAAAAACAGTACGAAACCTAATCTACCTGTGGCCACTTCTTCCCTGGAGAAGAAGAAGAAGAAGAAGAACACATGCCCAACCTCTCTCTTCCGTTCCACTCCATCCTCCTCTCCTCTTCCTCTGCCACCGCAGTACAGTTGGAGCAGTAGGAAGGGAAGGAAATGGAGCGCATAAGTAGTAGGAAAAGCTAGCAGAGAGAGGGGAGGAATCCCGAGGAGAAGCAGTAGCAGGAATTGGAGTGAGCGAGAGAGAAAGGAGGCGAGTGCGGAGAAGAATCGTTGCCACTGCAGCAGCTGCCTGCAACTGCATGCCGCTCCTTCTTCTTCTTCTTCTTCTTCTTCTTCTTGAATTCACTTTTTTTTTTCCCTTTAACTTTGGCTTTGAAATTTTGTCCTTTGCGTAATCGATTCACAGATGGCCACCCAGCCAGCTAGCTGTTCAAATTAACGGGATGGATCATTGTTCATTTCTTTTGATGAAAAAGAAATAGGAAACGAATGGGTAGAGGGAAAGCGACAAGACGGCTGTGGGGTTGGGACTGGTGGGCGAGACCACCATGAGAGATGCATGGAGATGTATTTCTCTGGGTGCCATTGCTGCCATCAGGACCAGGCGTGCTGGTGCTTTAACAGGACAGGAGACGGGTTCACCATGTGGGCAGCTCACACCTCCCTCTCCCTCTATACTGCTAATTAATCAATTGTCCATTAGATAATAATCAACTGCGAGGGAGGAGAAAGAAAGAGATAGATAACGAAAAGGCACGATCAACGATCACGTTGTTGTGGGACGAGGAGCAAATGTAATTCAAACCCCAAAGCGATCGATTCTCTAGTCTCCCGAGAAATCTCTTCTCCATGCATCCTCACCAATTATTCTCTCCTCTGACAAAAAACTAGTATTATAATTTCTATACGCATTAAACAAATCACACCTTCTTTATTCCTTTAGTCGTTTCGTTAATTAATCAGTTCACGACACATTAACACAGTGCGAGATTATACATTTAAACAAACAACAAAAAACTGAAGGGCACAGGTTTGGTCAAAGGACGAGAGGCCCACCACCGACCAGAGATTCGCACTATACATATATATAGAATTAATTGACGAATAGAAAGAACTATGTCTGTGCATGCGGATTGTACAATTAGAATTACGATATAATTAAAATCACCAATAAAGATCTCAGTGGCAGTATTTATTCCATTCTTCGAGATTATTTTTGCTGAATATGCATGTCTGAGAGTGTAAGTATGTATCTGAAGACTTGGAATTGGTGGTGTGAACTTAAAATAACATTATGACTTCACATGAGGCGCACCAATGTATATAAAAACATAGTTAATTAGGTTAAGAACTACATAATCATAGTACATCGATCGTTCTTGATATTAATCATGGATGGAGGGCTTGCTCAATTACATGTCTGATGATATGAAAGCATGTATGTATATACATATATATGCATAGCAGACAACTAATGTCTAATCAAATCAATGCAGGCCACCATTAATTGCTCACTCAACCAACCAAATAAAATTTCACAACACATCCCGAGAAGACAACCTAGATATTCTTTAAAGAGACTTCTTGGGAACGTGTACCACCCTAGCTAACGTCTCGAGAGTGCGACGCTAGTTACATAGGAATTGGGAAAGTTTATCATATCTATCCACTTTAGGTGCCCTAATCTCGATAAATATTTTATTGTTATAATCAAGTATGAATTGAGATTGGTTGTGACTCAATGGAAAATCATGTACTTCATTACTAAGTATACCTGAGTGTCTAACTTTAATAGTACAATACGTACAGCCAATTTATTGGTCATTAAAGCGAGTGATATTAATTAGACATACCTTTACACCTAATATAGTGTTATCTTCTAGTTGGATCCCTCTTCTTCATTGTGAATTATTGTGCATTCATATTCAAAAAGGATATTCTTTGAAGCAAAATGAGTTTTCATTTCATGTCACCGGCCTCCTGGCTAACACCAGGCACCATCATTGCACCTCCGATCCTTGAGCACGTTAAACTGAATTAGTTAACCTTCCAATTTGGCATCAACTCGGTGTCTTAGATAGATCAGAGATGGCAGATATATGGCAGATGGAGGACCAAAGGGACCGCAAACAATAGCAGTCATCATACCATGCATCAGTAGTATATAGTAGTCATCATTCCATGCATGCTGTGTATATATTAATTATGAGTCTGTGCATTGACAGATAGCTCAATGGATTCTTCTTACTTCTTCCTTGGTTCATGTCATTATTCCAGGTAGTATCATGTCCTATTCATAATAGCAAAACCAATCCATTGCGTCTGCTTCATGGGCCCATGGAATGTTGGAGTTCATCAACTTCTCATCAGATATACTTTTTTTTTTGTTTTCCTTTTTTTCCCCGTAGTTGAATTTTAAATTACATTTATCATAGCAGGGAACAGATAAGCATCTTCTTTGTGCGTTCATCGATATTTATTTTATGATCAAACAGCAAACTGTTAGGTGTGAGGAAGGGATTAATATAATGGTCCATGGCTCATTATTGTGCAATAAACATGCATTAAAACTAAAGCAATATGGCATTATTTCATTAATGACAGTCTCTCTTTACGATGAGCCAATAACTGATCCAACGTGAAGCTCGACTGTAGTAAGAGAGCTTGCATGGAATACAGTAGGGTAACAGGCACTGACACATATTCCAGTCCAGTTTCGCAAAACTGACCAGCCCATCTCTTTCCTTACTCCAGAAGAATCCTCGTCCTTTTCCACTAAACTAACCCAGCTAAGAGCTAGCTAGCTAGCTGCCTTCGAATACGTTGTTGGGATCAGGGATAGGCAAATAGCTAGGCAATGGCAATAGCAATCGCATGGCCTGGCATGCCTGGAATTGGGGGAAAGGAACTTTTGATTCTTTCTGCAAGAGGATGTCTGCTCTGCTGCCGTCTGCGTACACTTCAATCAGGTCGAGAGGGACGGCATTTTAGATTACAATCTAGAAATAAATAAGGAATTGTGATTGGGATAGGGCGATGTCCACTACGACCCACTGCTCTAGTTGTGCTGTGTGTGTGGCTCCACTAAGATCTCCCGTTTGATTCTCTCACCAGCTTTTAACTTGTAGGTCTTGTCTGGCTCTGCTTTTACATCCAAGGGATTTGCATCGCAGCAGCGAATGAGATGGCAATATAAATAATCCATTCAAAATCTTCAGTATAAATAACTGAATATGTAGCTTGTTGGTTGATTATTCACCATTCAATGAAAATATGAACTACAGAGCTTTAGATATTCCATCACATCACGGCGGACGACGGCTTCCTAGTTGCCATATTTTATGCGATTGCGGGCATGCCTGGAAGTCTTTGTTTGATGATGACCCTCTAAATCTGGAATAAGTGGGGTAATTGATTTGTGTCCGCGAACCCTAAATGCGGGATTTTGATAGTCCACCAAATCCCGCAGGGTAAATTAATAATTTATCATAAGATTTTGCACGAATTTTCATATCTATGGTAACAGTTTACACAATCTTCAATTGTATTTATCTTTTGATATTAAATGTATCATCCATCTAATTTTAGTCTACAAAATGCTAAATCACCCACTTAATCTGACTACTTCATTTGCTAATTAAGAGCAATATGGAAACTCTGATTAGTTATATAAAATTTAATAAACAAATTCACAAAACTAACATCCCATACTAAAACTAGAGGCATAAATGAGTCAAGTTGCTCGCAAACTATTCGAGTCTCGATTTTAAAAAAAAATTCATTTGAGTTCGTTCGATTAAATTAACAAGCCGAGCTTGAGTTTGATTTCAAATTCAAAAATATTATCAAGCCGAGCTCAAGTTTAACAGTATTTAATTCGTGAGCTTACAAATATGTTCATTTTCATTTAGAGGCTCATGAACGTCTTCAAATTAAGAAGCTCGTGAACGTGTGTGTATATATATATTATAAATATTATATATTAACGAATCAAGTTCGAACTAAACTCGTTCAATTTTTAAATGAATTATTTTTGAACCGAACTCGAACTAATTTCGTTTACTTTTAAACGAGCCATTTTTGAATCGAACTCGAGCCGTTCACCAACCATTTAATTTCATTACAAGTCAAGCTCGAGCTTAAGAATTAGAGTTCGAATTGAACTCGAGCCGAACCCGAGCTTAGGGAAAATGAATCAAGCCTGAGCTCGAACTTCTTCCTATTCGATTCGATTATACACCTAACTAAAACTCATTCGAAAGCATCATCACTGTTGATCATGACACTCTTAGAATAGGGAAATGATACTTAGTATGAAAAATGCCAACATGAATGAAACATAACACTCACATTGGTAGTGGGTCCCACTAATATATAGTGGGACCCATTGCATATGTCATATTCCATTCATATTGAATTTTTCATGTTAAGTACCATTTCCCCTTAGTATATATATAGTTCATGAACTTCAGGTAGCTGCTGGTGTGTATGATAACATCGTACCACCTATCGATGTACATTACTTACATTGTGGCTCCGCATCCTTGAATTGTGGCCTAGAATAATCACCATGCAGCCACTGCATGACGTCACCAATAGTCACCCGTACCTATCTACCCTCTACCTCGTGGGAAATGAATGGTAATGATGGCTGGTATGGTCAGTGTTTACTATCGGTCTTGAGCTACGTCCACCCACTTCGATGTCAGGAGACAATCTCACTATGCACCAACTCCCCAAGTAGGACACCACCAGTCACCAGACTTGCGATCTCTGAGGTTGTTTGAAAGTGAACTGCTCGGTGAAGAACCACTGGGCAGCATCAGTGGCGTTGGTGTACGATACTCTGAATCTTGATGGTGTCTGTCGTTCATGATGATGTCAAACCGCTGAAAGCAGATGTTGGTGTGATGGATGGCAGCAATGCCCTGGGAGAAGCATAAGCAAACATAGCAATCGAAGTGATGCTGGACGTGTAATTGACCACTGCTCAGGTCTCCTCTCCCAACGTCCAGGTCCCCCGTCTCCAAGAGCTTAATTTCTATATGTGATGGTGAAACTCAACGACAAGGGTACTGATGGCACCTCATTCATCCTGTGAGGTGAAACAACAAAGGTGGAGAAGAGGGCATGACCACTGGAAGTGAAAGCCTGTCGACAAACATAAGCCTGGATTCTCCAAGGCAGAAGAGGATGGAGCTTGAAGGCAGATTTTTTTTTTCCAAATACAGACAAACAGATGATTCAAAAAGTTAATGCCATATAAACAATTGAAAAATGGTTCGATGAAATTAAGTTAAGCAAGATAAATTTGACATTAAAACCTAAATGTTTCCAAGCAAAATTTTTAAACGTTTTATTAGGAAACTTCAAAGATTATGTTGTGCATCTACAGAAATCATAAACATTGTGCATAGGAATTTTGAAGCAGCATACACTGGTGCAACATTGAAGCTGTGTCCTCTGGGTGCATCTCTGTAGATTTGGCGATCTACGGAACAAGTGTAGCTAGCCTTTAATCATCATGATTTAGAAGAATTAACATATTCAAAAAGTCCGCGATGATACACATAAATAATATGCACTAAAGAATATAACATTGGCATTTCTTCTAAGATAGAAAAAGGTAATAGAAGAGGAATTCGCGAAGATAATGGAGAAAATTTGATTATTGACGAGTCAATATAATTCTCTTAAATAAAATAAAAAGACAGAAATGGTGTCCATATTTACATCAAAATCCTACTCTCTATTATGAAATGAAATCAACTGTGGAGTTCAAGGACGAGATTCATGTACCAAAGCCCAAATAATTGGGACTAATCAGGATGATGATGATTGATAGGTGTGAGACTAGGGATTAGAAAGATATTTTTGTTCCGATCGCCACTAATAGAATTTGTATCATCAATAGTAGCTGCAAGAAGAAACCATTGTGTTTCAATCACCAGGAAATAGAATCTCTATCATCAATAGTAGCTGTTATGCCTCAAAATAAATAGCAGTTATAATGGCTGATCTGTTCGTGGCACTGTTTTTTGATCTGGCGCATGGGAACTAGAAATCTAAAATCAAAATTTTGATTTGACTAATTAAGAACATATCTGTAGTCGGACAGTAGGGAGTATGATGAACTGTAGCAGCTAAAGGGATGGAAAATAATCTTCAAAAAATGCCTCTGAAAAAGGGAGGAGTCAAACATCATAGTTCTCTCCATAACTAATTGAGGACCCGAAACTAGCAGCACATGAAGACATATAATAATGGAAATGTTTTGACTGGATTTCCAAATAGAGGATTGCAGGAATTAGCCAACCCCAAATAGTTTAGATAAATAGGCTTGATGATTATCAGAGTATGGACAGGAATTAAAAGAATGATTCATCCGTTTTAGTGCTTACATATATGATCAATGATTTTGCCTGATACTTCACTAGTTAAGCAACAAACCGAGGAAGTTATTAGATAGGAAGAACAGTAACGAAACAATTCCCATAACTCAACAACAAAAAGTTGGTTTGTGCACGAATTATAGTATGGCACTCCAACTCTAGAGCAAGACAATGAAGGTCATCAATAGAGAAGAATAATTATACCAGGTGGAGCGCTCATGGACACTGAAGGGCATCAAATCAAGAAGTTCAGAAAATCAAACATCAGAGTAGTGAGTGCTCTCCATGCTTTTGGGGAAAAGTATAAGAGAAAATTAGAATGATAAATCCTGATCTGATCTACAGTGAAATTCGGCTGTCATAAACTCGACCCAACCCAAATTACATATCCAACCCAACCCGGCCCGACCCGATCCGATACATTGAGTTTGCGGCCCTTTAACGCGTCGCGCATGAGCCAGCGAACGCCCAAATTAATGGCACACCTAAAAGATACTGTCACTCTCTGTGTGCGGTAATCCATACGATTCCTAAAAGCGATCTCCTAGATGGAATAGTACTGGCCGTTAGATGTTAGGTGACCAAAATCGCTATCAGCGCTGGAGGTGACTGGATCGCCAATGCTGTCCATCTGCTTTTTTTTCTTAATTTTACATCGTTCCGCTCTCCCTCTTCCGAAGCAGCGGCTTTTGGCATTTGGAGTCGAGGTATTTGGAAAATCCTGAAAGCAATCTCAACCAACCCCGAACGATCGATCAAGGGTACCATTTCTCTGTGTTTCGTAGGGAACTTTCATGGCATTTTCCCCCATTTTGAACCTTACCAGGAGCTTGTGATTTGGTTTCACCATGATAGGCATCAGAGGTGTCCCTTTGATCCTTTCATTATTTGTAATTTTGGTTTTCTGATTGTGTGATTTTCTTGAGTTAGTTTATTTGTTTCATCAGTAGCTTTGATTCCCTGCTGATTAGGGCGAGTTACATTCTATTGCGTTTTGGGCAAATGGCTTAGCTCTTTTTATTGTGTAGTGGTCGGTATGACTTGTTATTTTGGATGGCCAGTTTAATATCGGCTTCAGGTACGTCATTGGAGTGCATCTTTTGCTCAATAGTTCCATCCGATCTACGATTCGATTCTATTTTAGTGCGACGGCCGAGGAGAGCATTTCCCTAGTTTTTCAGAAAAGTGGAAAATTTTGTCATTTATCTGTAATGTATGGCGTGTTGATACTCATTATGGTTGAACTACTTCATTTTCTCATTCAAAATTGACTCATCTTTTCCAGGTTTGCTTTAGTGCAATTGATTTGTAGTTTTTCCGCCCATTCTTAGTTTCCTACCAGCATACTTGATTATTTTCTAGGGGAATTATTGTAAGTATGCTGATAACTGGTACATATCTTTCGACTTATAGTTTTCCATACTTTTAGAATGAAAAGAATTTGTGGATATTTTCACTTAACGGATGGATGATCTTTTGATTTGGTTGCATGATCTACAATTTATAGCGGTTTACTCATATTCAAAGTATGAGTTTTGGTCATAATAGCGTCTCTGTCCTTTAAAATTGTTGGACCCCAAATCTTAATTCAATGGCTTTTTACTATTTGAATGGTCAGATGTAGATGAATGTTAAACTTTGTATTAACCTTATGCTGAAAGTATGTTTCTGAAGTTAGACAATTGCACTATATTTTTCTAGTTGAGGTTTGACTCAATTTATTGCAGTGAGTTAAACTAAGAGCCATGGTTTCATAAGAGCTTTAGACATTTGTATGTTTCGTTTTGGGTTTAAATTCTCTTTCTTGCTTTGGAAAGTCAGACTCTCTAATTAGTGGGGCTTTCTATTCATATATTAAAAAGATGGTAAGGTCTGGTTTCATGAGTTTGTAGTTCATTTTAATAAGAAGTGGAGTCCTACTTGCTTGCTTGTGGACATTGGTTTGTCATGTGAAAAACATCCATACTTCTTAAACACATGTTTTCTTTTGTCTATATTTTTTAGTTTTGTCTTCTTTGGTATTCAGGTTTCTCAACAATATTAACCCCAACTGCTCTTTTCCGCCAACCCCCAACTGCTCTCTTTTTTAACTTCTATATCTTGTTGCTTTCTTATTATGATTATTCAAAATTATCAAGGATGACTGAGTGTTCACATTCATGCAGTATATCTTAATTGGAAGCTTTCTGTTCAAGTGTGTACTGAAACCTAAAGGCAATCATATAATCTTTGTTTGAGTTTTTATGTTAATTAAATAATTGTGAAACTCATTCATCTTCTCAGTACACATAACGGGAAGGATGGATGTGGATTCTCTTGATGTTGAGATTTCATTCAAGTCAGAGTTGGATGATAATTCATATCGAAATAAGGGTGAACAGAAGGAAAAAAGTTTTAAAGAAGCCGAGGAGGAAGAAGAGATGCAAGATTTTGCAGACCAGGAGAAGCTTAGATCAGCTGCACTTCCTGTTGCTGCTGTTAGTGAAGTACCGCAATCACCTACCACCATTCCAAGCTCTGGAATTTCATCGTCACCGATAAACAAAAATGAACAACCAGGTGAGCGTTTGCCATTTGAGTCTGATGACCATTCACAGGTTGAGTCCGATTCTAATGATAATGTTGAAAAGAATAGTCATAGCTTTGAGGAACCGGCCTCAAATGTTGGGCATCAGGAATGCCATGATGAGGAACAAGGAACTAGTGGTAACAATCATTCTGGTGATCTTCATGGTGTTAGTGCTGATCAAATAGTGAAAGATGAAAGGACATTAGTAGACTCATCTCTTTTGTCTGATGAGAATGATTTCAATTCTCAATCTGAAAAGTCTGAGTTTGATAATGATGTAAACAAAGGTGGAAATGTTAGTAACAATATGGAAGAGAGGGAAGATGATCATATAGTTGGTATTGCAAACTTGGATGACAGAGAACGCCTTAAAGAAAGTTTTGTTGAGCAATCTTTGCCAACTGATAGAAGTTCAAAATCACCTACATTGGAGAGAGAATTATCTGTTCATACAGAAAAATCTCCTGACCCCAACCTGTTAGCAGCAGGAGAGCAGCTACTTACTGGGATCAGTGAGGAAAAATTAGCCTGTTCGCCCAAGCATACTCCTGAAAAGCATTCTATGAAACGAAAGAGAGATTCTCAGGAGAGTTTGTCTCCTCCTCCAAGTCTTAAATCTCCACGAGGAAGGGCAACACATAAAGAAGCTCATCACAGAGATTCTTCTCTGAGAAAAAAGACATCAGCCTCACCTCGAAGCCGTGAATCTCCACGAAGAAAAGAGAGGTCAACATCTCGATCACCTGCTAGGCGGAAAGATACTTCTGGATCTGGACATAGAAGAGATCGCCATGGTAGATCTAGGTCCAGATCTCCCTATGCAAGGGATCATCATAGAAGGTCTCCAAGGTGAATTTGGGTTTAAATTTTAGTAGACGCATTTGTATAAATGCCTATTCCTTGTAGAAGTACAGCACTAGAGCAGTATATTATGGAGTGGCAAAAACTATGAGAAAACAGTTTTGATCATCATTTAAGTTGGGTACAATTGGCATACCTCAACTTATACTGGTCAGACTGGACAAACTGGTATTTAAAATTTTTGTTCTTCATCCATCTTTGATGGTTGTTTTTCCCCCATAATCTTATTGAACTTTATTTTGTGCTAGGTCATCATTGGACTTGATGCATCATAGTCAAAGGCTTATTCATCATCATTGTCTTGCTGTGTTTGTATCATCCATTTAGGGTTGGCTACACAAATTCTATACCTCTATTGAGCTATATGCAAGCACTATCACTAGTAATATTTGTATTAAGTAATTAATTTTGTTTTGCATTCACTAATGTTGCATTTGATTGGCCTTTACCCCTTCTTCCACTCTAATAATAAATTCAATTCTTCGAACTATAGAATCTATTGGATATCTTTGAACATGAAATTACCATCTCAAACTATAACAATTTTATCCTTTATTAGAGCTACACCTATTTGCTCTCCAAAAATTACTTCGACCTATAAAGTATGCTAGGTTATACCATAGTTATTTAAAATACTTTTTAGTTTAAAGGGGACGTGATGTTCACACAAGAAATTTAGAAGCCTCTCAACATTTTGAGCATTCATTATTATTCCTATTACATTTTCATAAATGTCCTTGTAGTGTTGAATTGTACTTATAGGTATGTTGCTTACTAATTAATTTAGTCACTTATTTCCTTATTGAATAGGAGAAGGCATTCTCCAAGGCACAGATCTCCTCCACCAAGTTATCATTCTCGTCATCGGTCATCCAGAAGGCCATGGTCACCGCCAACTAACCGCAACACTGGAGTGGGTAAGCCTGGGAGGAATTTGTTTGTTGCTGGTTTTAGCTATGTTACCACTGAAAGAGATTTGGAGAAGAAATTTTCTAGGTTTGGACATGTAACAGATGTTCGCATTGTTCGTGATAAAAGGTAAATTATATTATTCGATGAACACATCTTTATCTGTAATTGCTCACCATCATAGTATTGGTTATGCAGTTATACAATTGTGCTAATGAATCACATGAAATGGCTCAATTTGGCCCACTTATTATATACTACGTCTATTCAACTTTATCAGTGAATTTTATCTAAAATCTCAAATATTTAATATCTGATCACGTATAGCATCCTGATTTTAATATCTGATCATGTTTAGCATTACAATTTATCTTTATGTTGTAATCAAGAAAGATTACATTGTATTTGGAGGATGAGTAATATGGGCTGCCTTATCAAATTGAGGTTATATAGTTCATTACTAGAGAATGTTTGATGTCACGATGTTTCCAAATTCATACTAGGAAGTTCACTTTGTTCTGTTGATAATGAAACATGCAAGTCAGCTACTGTTGTTTTCAGTATAGTTAATTTCCTATTCCTCTATTGTAGAATTTATGATTGAATTTAATGCCATTACCTTGATATTTTCTATTTTGAGACGACCTACTTGTGTGGCTACTGCTTCAGTTTCTCTTGAAAAAGAATGATACAAGTCATACGACTTAAAAATTGATTCAACTCCTTTCACTATCAAGAATAATTCTATCCCATGAGATTCCAATGCTACCTTGATCTAGTTATTGACTTCAATAACTAGCGAATTCCTTCTTTATACCCACATTAAACTGTCTGCCGGGAATTCTATATCTACAATCAATTGCAGAATAGTAGCAGATCTAACATTCGCCATCAAATGTCCAAAAGTTAATCTTCTTTTTGGTGTGGATGCCAGGTATTATTTTGTTTTGTGATCCCCATTGGATTGTTCTCCTCCATTGCTTGGAATGGCTTCCTTTCCTAATTGCTTACTTCTCAGACTTTTTAATTGTCATACACTTGTGATTGCAAACATTCTCTTCTAAATACTATCATATTTTTTGTTCAGACAGTTTTTAATGGCTGAGCTTTCACCTAAAGATTCGGTTAATTTATTGATCATCAATGTTGCTAGAGGTTTTCCAAGTTTCATTTTAGACTTGGAGAATTATACTGTGTAAACAAATCAATGTATTGCTGCCAGATGATTAGGAACCCAGATTACAGGTTTCACTTTTAATGGTTTACAAACTCAAATTCTATCCAGCCACTTGAATCCGTTTTTATGTTGGAAGGAAATTAATAGGATAGAAATAGAATAAGATCCATTGTTACTTGGAAGGAAGAGGATAAGAGGAACCTTATTCCTTCAAATCCTCCATTTTATTTTGGCCCAAAACAACAAAACTAGATGAAGGAAACTTAACTTGACCCTCTGATAAATACACCAAATTAAGTGGCATTATTTCCTTTTGGTTCATCCAAGTAAATAAGAATGGTCGAGGTGGTTGGAAGAAAGATAATATAATTCTGTTTTCTTACTTACATTACTTCCTTGCTCTCCTACTTCTCTCCTCCAAGTAAATACAATTCTGGTTTAATAAATTGCCGGAAGAACCTAGATGCAACTAGCTGATAAGTTTCTTAGTCCCACTGACCATATTAATTAAATTATCATTGTCCCTTTTTTCTTTTATTCAAAGACTGTTTATCTATTAAATTGTATCAATTCTTAGATTCTAAATGAAATTAGGTTATTTGTTTTGATTTGATTTCTGTTTATAAAATTTTGCCTTAGGTTGTACTTATACCACAATATTTTCTTCAATTCTTTTTTCACGAATAAATTTAAATTCCAATTTCATTTTCATTATTACATCACTACCTTTTGCACTTGTTCTCTTTTCCTGCTTTTTTACTCTGCATTTCTGCTTTAAAATTTATATCTAAATGTATAGATCAGGGGATTCTCGTGGCTTTGGGTTTTTATCCTTAGAAAGGGATGAAGATGCTGATGCTGCAATACGTGCTCTTGATCAATCTGAGTGGAATGGGAGGATTGTTCTGGTGGAGAAGTCTAAGACTGGGGCTCGCTGAAAGATTTCTTTGCATTACTACCGTAGTCAAGAATGATAGAAGAGCCTTCAGTTTTGTCAGCTTTATTTTGGACCAGTATTGGTTCCAACTATAATGGTACTGATCATGCTACGCGGCAAGTGTTACTTTGTAACAAACTCTTTGATCATGCAGTATGTCTATGTTTTCAACTTGGTATAGAATGTTTATTTTCTTCATGGAATTGTTGTGAACAAACATTTAGGGAGTATACAACTGCAACTATATGTAATTTGAATTATCATCAAATAATTGCTGCACATGGAATATTCTTTCAGGGTTTATGATCATTCATCGGATAGAAACCATAGGTGTTCCTTCACTTTCTGGGAAAAAGTTCACCTTTCAAAGGACCACCTATTGCAAACGTCTGAGGCCTGAACCTACTATTTCGAAGATCATTTCTCTCATCTTTTGCTATTTTTGACACGGGTAGCCTTTTAATGCAGTAACACTTTTTTATCACATGATTTATTAAATCATTTTAGAACTACGTGCATATAGTTTCTTTTGCTGAATATGTTTAAAATAATCTGAAGCATTGTTTGTGCTTAATAAATATTGTGTTCTAGTTTACATATTTAGTCAATTTATTCCATAACATTATCCACATGAAAATCTTGTTTATAACCTTTTGGTTTTATAACTTGATATTGAAATCATACACTGCAATTATATTTCAAGTTTGTAACAGTTGAGAATTTCTGACATATTCATTCTTTTACTCATTTTTTTTGGCTGCATCATACATTTTTGGGCATTTTCTTCTGCCGCAGGCTGGCTCCTTTTCAAATTGGTGATTACAAGCTCCATGAATTGAACCATATCTTACTCAAGTACCTTTACTGCCTGAATACATATGAATTAGTCATATAGAATGTACCAACTCCACCTTTGGAGTTGTTATACCAATCTAATTTGGTGACTTGTCCTGATATAAGAACGAGAATGTGGATCTAGTTGGAGAAATGAATGAGCATGATGAATGCTTTTGGGAGTACTGACTGCCCCATAAACATTGGGTTAGTTTGTTGTCCATGGCTCAATTGATTTGTGGGGACACAGCTCTCTTGCACAACTGCAGGTCTTAGTAAGCTGGAAACTAGTACATGGTCAACATATGATTTCTTTTACTCCGTGTATTTAGTTTAGGATACATCACTAGACATTTAATGTACTGAACTATTGACATGTCAAGGTACCCAAGGGAATTTTCAAAATGTGTCTGTTATATTTCTAATTACCTCTGTTTCTTTTAAGATGATTCTAGTCTGGAGGCTTTAATTTGGTTTGCAATTGTTTATTGGCATATTGAGTCATAGTTGTTTCGTTGCCCTTCCATAGATTGGCTGGAATTTTCTTTAAGCTTTGAGGCAAAATCATGATTAACTAAAACAGAATAGAATTGTCGATCAGATTAGCAACTGGCTTGTTGTGTTTAATATTGTTCTTTGTCAATCAATGCTAATTTCTCCTTATAATTTACGCGCACATGTAAGATTATCAGACTAAGTTTTGTTTCATTGTCCTAATGTCTTTGATCTAACTAACATTATAAGAACCTATTTGTGTGTTTAGGAATGATGTAACAGAAAGTGTTTCATACAACTGGTATTTAGGCAGTTGCCCAGTCCTAGCAGTTAATTCCAAATGCTCTTAAAAATATCACATATTATTTGATTTAGTGTTAGTTAGAAGCACACTCTGGAACATTTGCTGAGAAATGGTTTCAATTTCGTGCATTCTAGCAGCTATATCCGAGTGCATCTTCCCCTGTTAAGACTGGTAACGAGCAATAACATGCCTCGTTGATAATCAAATACTTTAATATGTTGAAGTTGTTAAGTTTTGACAAGGGTGCTGGTAAGTTCTTTTGTAGAAATAACCTTACAATTGATACCTTGAAAGAATTACCTTACCCCTCAGAAGTAGATTATAACCTTTCTATGATTATGATTTTTAAGCGTCCAAGATACAGCTGAAGTTAAAGCTGTGGTCCTATTAGCGTATGGGTGCTGCTGTGATTAATTTAGATGTACGTCATGCTACATTTTGACCTTTCTATGATTATGATTTTTAAGCGTCCAAGATACAGCTGAAGTTAAAGCTGTGGTCCTATTAGTGTATGGGTGCTGCTGTGATTAATTTAGATGTACGTCATGCTACATTTTGACGTGATATGTTGGATCAGCTGAATAAATTCATTTCATGGATTTGTTTCAGGCTCATAGATGTTTTAAGCTTATTCCTGTCAACTAGTTCTACTTCTCTAGGTTCACTTGCGGCATTTGAAAAATCTGTGATTGCACTTTTATACTTTTTGAACGAGTTTATTCAGGAATGGATCGTAAAGGTAAGCGCCTCTGCTAGTACGCGTTCTATTTTATTTAGTAATGCAACATGCATAGTCCATACGATGTCTGATTTCCATGGTTTATTGGCAGCAGCAACAACTGTATATATCTATGCTACAGATCAGTGTAACTTTTTACTGCAATTAAGAACTTGCACTTTTTGGATAAATTTTGCAAATATTATGTGATCAAATAAAAATCGAGTCTGTTTAATTTTAAGCAGAGCTAAATTTTTGTTTGCCACAGTTAATGGACAGTCTCAATGTTTGTCTCCGTTATTTACCCTATCTCTTTTTTTTTTCTGAGTTTTTACAGTCTAACAATTTCTACAGAGAAAGATAAGGCATTACCCCCTCGCTCCCTCTCGGCCCCCATCTATTAACTTTCAACATGACTTGGTCGTCTCACCTTAGCCTTCAACCACTTCTGTAATCCATCATCTCAATTAAACCATGTCCACATCAGTCTAACTCAATTAATCTCAGCCACTTCGACTACATTGCAAACCCCTCCTGAATTGTATCCGGTTAAATGAGAAGTCCATTATTCTTTAGTTAGTCCTCTTTAGTTATCGCCAGCAGTTCTTTAGGAACTTTGCATTCATGCCATCTAAGGCTTCGTTATTTCAATCTGCCTAGTGTGATACTGTATGCTCAATCTAGAAAGCTCCTGCCAAGCCTCAGTAGCTTCTTAAGGGACAAAAAAGGAAAAATCAACAAGAATTTGATCTCGACGAGGTCATCAGATTGCTATTTTCCATTGGAAAGATTCATAATTACAAAGAAAAAATAAAAAGATAATTTTTTTCTATCGGATCCATCGTCAATCTTCGTTCACAGGAGCCGTTTCGCAAAACTAACTACCAGATTCCTTCCCGCGCCCCAATTCACACCGTGACGGTCTGCACCAGCCGAATCATGCTACTACGATTACCTGGCGCTCGTAACACCGACACGTGTGACTTCACGACCGGGTCCTCGGTCTGATCCTCCCATTTCTGTCTGTTCCAGTGGCGCCGCCCAACCTCTCTTGTCATTTCGCCTATAAATTCACCTTTTTTTCCATCGTTCTTATCCCTTCAATTACTTCTCATTCAATTCCAACCCCAAAGAAAACGAAAAGAAAGCGAAGGGAGATGGGCAATTGCATCGGTTTGCAGAAGCCGGTGACATGGGTCGACGACGACGGCGACGAAGATGACGACGACGACTGCGGCTCGGGATTGGCGGAGCGCAAGCTCTCGAGAAAGCACCAAGAGCGGGCGCCAAGGCCAACAATCGATACGAAGGAGAAGATGAAGGCCGCCGTGAAGTCGACGGAGATCAAGATCAAGATCAGCAAGAAGCAACTGGAGGAGTTGCTGCAGCAGGCTGACGCGGAGGGCTTGCCGCTGCTGGAAGCTCTCGCTGGCTTCGCCGAGCCCGAGAGGCATTGGAGGCCGAAGCTACAGAGCATACCGGAGTAGCGATCAGATGTATCGTGAGTACTTCTTCCTCGATCGATCGGTTTCTTCCTTTTAAGATCGTGTATTGTGAATATATATATATACAGACGAAACATGGAGCAGAAAATTTGTTGTTTAGGTGTTTATTTAAAAAACACAGATGAATGAATGCTTCATTTGAGTTTTGAGTGCTTAAAGGTTATCACACATATTTCTAAAATGTCTTTATCTACTTCACCTTATCCATTTTCACTCAATTAATAGTTGATGAACATGATTCTAATTGATTTTTAGTCTTCAAATGCACAATTACTTAACGGGCAACAGTTCGATTGGATATAATTTCAAGTACTTTTAAAGCCTTTACTAACATAAATACTTAGCTTTTTAACTTGAATTTGGCTATATTATTTTAGTTAATTGTATATTATCTCATTTTAGTAGTAATTTAAATTTTGTATTTATTTACTAATTAAATTATTAGTAATTTGTCAAAATCGCTAATTATTTAAGAAATCATATAATGTCAAAGTTATTAATTAATTAATTAAAATTAATAATTTTTTAATTATCTAAAAATTTAGATGTGTTTTACATATTTTAAGGCGATTAGTTATTAAGAAGTAAATCATTAATTAATGACTTATTTAACATTAATTATAATCTTCACATCCAAGTAAATCATTAATTATTAAGGACCAATTTATTGATTTAATAGCAAAGTATATATACATTAGTTACAATAAATCATATAAACATAATTATTTAAGTGATCAATGTTATAATAATTTATTTATTTATTCAAAAATCATATTTAATCAACTAGTAAAGAAATATTTCTAATTAAATGTGCAACTTTAGAAATTTTATATCTTATCAAATGAATATCTTTGTGTTATTAATATTTTTCAAAGTACGTTTATCTTTATACATATAATTTTTTATATTTTGAATCTTTTAAAATTATTAATAGGTTTTGATTCATGTTAAATGAGCATTATTACCCTTATAATATTTTCCTGAGTTAATCTATTTTTTTAAATCTAATTTCGAACTTTATGCAGTCATAGTACCTTTAGAAAAATTCTTGACAGTTATTCATCAGATTGAATATTACTTTTTGCACATGTATTTGATGGCTAATAATCGACTAAATTGCATCTAGTTAATTAATTGTTAAACCTTTAATTAATAAACATTTAATTATTAGATATATATCCAAATATAGCTGTTATAAACCATTAATTTCAAGTAGAATCCTACACGTTTGACCCTTATCTCAATAGTTCTTCATGGAGACATTTTGGATACAACTTCTAGGCTATAGATTCAAAGTTATGTATTCATGTGCGATGGGTTGATGGTGTTAATTCAACAGCTAGGTTGGGCAGTTAGCTTGACGATGAGTCGACGACTCGAATTTCGAATTGATGGATATCGATATGTTGACATGGATCTTATCATGTTTATACTTAGTTCAGTGGCGTAACTAAGAATTATAATCTACTTGATTTAGAAATTTAATGTTGATGTGATGAAAATTTGAATTTTTTTCCAAAATCCTATAATTTTCAAAATGGCCCCTCGGGTGAGCCCTTGGGCTAATGCTCGGGTAAGCTTATACATGGCTCCACCCTTTCTCGACGTACCTTTTCAATTATCAAGGTATTTTAAACTGTTTTATTTTTGGTCTCATACCAATAGAGATATCTTCCCATCTATCTCTCAAACAAAAGATCACTGAGACCCACATAGATCTACTCTGATACCACTTTTAGGTCTGATGGAATCCACATGTCTTCAATTGTGTCTATTTTGAGCCCAAACTCTCATGATTTTTGGGTTTTACCAAAAAAATCTCATATCAATATAGATATCTTTAATCTTATAACCCAGAATCTTTTTCATGTATTTTCAATGTAGGACTTTGATTATATCTCAATAGGCATCCTTTTGGATAATAAAGGTATCCTTTTGGTATTGTTGTTACCGACTTAATCACGTCGATTGTCGAGTTATTCTTTTGGACTCTTCTAGGTAAATTTATCCCTATAGATAAAAATATTAAGATTGAGATAAAAATTTCTTTTCTTAAGATGCTATTTTCCCACTAAAGTGCTTATGATTTATTGACAATCACCTCCAAGATATATATCATGACCTATGTTTTTAAATAAGAGCATTCTACATTTTAAGCCCTAATAAATTTTGAAACTTTTAAGAGAAGAAAGAGAAAAGAGAAGTCAAAAGAGTTGAGCAGTTGAGTTCCTTTTATAGGATTTAAAAGGCGAAATACCTTTTAATTAATAATGTCATTCATCAATTATATGAATTAATTGATTAATTAATCAATTAATCAAATTTATTATAGTATATATTTATTAATCATTTGATTATCTAATATATTGCTATGCATGAATTGATTATTTTTTATTAATAATTAATCTTCTTAATTAATTATATCTATTAATTAATCTTGATCCATTGAGTAATTTTTTTGTAGTTAAATTTCAAAAATTAATTCTGATTTCACACTCTTAAAGGGTTACACGTAAACGTTCGAGTTAGCATTTATATATTAATGTCAATCAACCCATCTCGTATGTGAGTCAAAATTTTTCGTCCAATTATATTAAACCAACTCTTCTTTATTCAAATAATATTAAATATTAATTTTTTATTCACTCGAAAAATTGATTCAAAACGGTCTACTCATGAAATAGTCATCATTTTCCTATGTAATTTCTTGGTTACGAAAATTAATTTTTCAATAATCCCATGAATGAAAAATTATGGATAAGTTTCGAGTTTCAATAGAGTGGCAATCAAGATTGTATTTATTCTTGAAAAGTGTTCAATCTAGAAAATATATATCCTTTGGTCTTTCAATTTCATTGAGTGAAAGCTATAATTGTCTGATCAGAGTACTAATCAGAATTGTATTACTTTTTAAAAAACACTCAACTTAAAAGTATATTCCGTTGGTTTCCTGATCTCACCAAACCAAAACTACAGTCATTTAATTGATTACTTAAATTAATCAAATTTATTGCAGCATATATTAATTAATCATTTGATTAATTAATATTTTAGCTATGCATGAATTGATTAATCTTTTATTAATCAATCAATCAATTAATTAATTAATATTTTTATTAAAATTATTTTCGATTTCATACCTTGAAATAACATTTATACCTACTCAAATTAACATTCATGTGTGCCAACCAAAACTTTTTATTCTTTCATTATTCAAATAATCTTAGTATAAAATTAATTCTCCACGCATGGTCTACTCACCAAATAGACATCTTATTTCTATATAAATTTATTGATTAAGAAAATTAATTTTCCAACACTTTACATCTTAGACAAGTAGAATCCTACACATTTGACCCTTATCTCAATAGTTGGATACAGCTTCTAGCTAGGCAATAACTTCAAAGTTATGTTTCCATGTCCAATGCACGCTACCATCTTCTAATGCGCCCAAAAATTCGAAAGAATTAAATTTCATCGGGTTCAACTTTGTTAGAAACAATATGATATATCAGAACTAAATCAATAATGCATTTATCATTAAGAATAAGACAATATCGAAATCGAATGCAATGACAAACGAAGGTTAATCTAAATTCAACACAAGAGCCATTGATTTTTATTTATCGCCGAATTGTTCCTGTAGTGCAACGGAAGTCTTTTATAGGAATGAGAGGCAACAATCTTTAGTCCTTTTCAATAGGGGAAAAGAGGAGGAAGATGAAGAAACTCAATTCAGCAAACTCCATAAATGAATGAGACTTCTTCCCTTATATACCTTGGTCCATCCTATAAGGATAGATCATCCATCATAAATCTCATTATTCATTAATAATCAATTATTGTTAATGAACCGGGTTATTGAATCTACATATTAAATCCATATCTATTTATATAAATCTCCTTCATGCTATTAATTAGTATTAAATTACTTAATGAAATTTAATATCTTAATGATAATTATTATTGGTGTACAGAGGTATAGCAGTTTGCTATTTTCTTATTTCATAGCTTTATGCATGTATATGAAGTGAATCACGGACCAATGAGCCAGAAATCCATTTCATGTGTTTCTAGTTTCAGATGATTTATCTCACATTTTATAGTAACCAAGGCTCAGGGTTCATTTACTTGACGAAAATAAAAGAGGCTTATACATTCTCTGCAAAATTATATGGAAACCAAGTGTTATAGAAACACACAAATCTTTAGTTATATGCAAAGGTATTGTTTTCTTCAACCCCATGAAGCCTATCCAGATGTCTCTATCTCAACACTACAAACGAACATGAAACAACTTGAAACTTTTGCCATAATTTTCTACACATGGTTAAGTAATGCCTTTGTCCTTTAACTGATGAGCAATAATTGGAACAAAACCAATAAAAGTAAAGATTAAACCAATATCGAATCATTTTGGTCTTGGTCAAATGATAGCTGATGATAAAATGAGATGTAAAATTTCACTTTGTCCTTTAACTTTAATTTGTTTTTTTAATTAAACTTTTATCATATTTTTCTTTAACTGTGATGTTATTATTATTTATGAGAAAAATAACATGATATACATTTGACATATCCACCGTACCACTATACTGAGCAAAGTGAACTTGTCTTTCAAAGAAAGTAGAGGGATGGTTCATTTTCCCGGGCTTGATATAAATGGGCTATAATTACATAAAGCCCAATTTGGAGCCCAGAAAGGCATGCACGAAGAGGGGCAAAGTTGGTATTTGCAGATTTCGCAAAACCCTAACATTCCAATGTCGTCCGTGGGTATAAAAGGCCTATCTGTTTCTCCTTTGGATTGCCCTATCTCCATTGGCTCCGGCGCCGCCACGCGGGTTTCGCACAGCACTGCGGCAACATGGTAAACTGATCAATCCTTTTCCTTGTACCGGTTTGAGATAGTGTGTGATTGTTACCTCAGTGTTTGCTTTTGATTCAATCTCCACTGAATCTCTTTGAATTTAAGGGTCAAATTTGGATTTTAGTTGTTAATTTTTGATCTATCGGGCACTTCTTTGTTGGCGAATTAAGAGGCTAGTGAGTTATGCGAGTTTGATCATTTTTTCTGAGATGTGCTCAGGTGAATTAAAAACAAAATTATAGTGGTGCTGAAATCCTTTTCGCTTCTTGAACCTGATTTGTGCTTAGAGAAAACAAGTCCGATCTACAGTAAATTTGACTCAAACCTTGTGAGGATATCTGAGTAACTGATCATTTATGCTCGGGAAAGTTCAGTATCTAGCCAATAAAACCATGGTCCATTATGTAGCTTGTAGTTCATGATTTACATTTATTATCTTGCTCCGTATCAAATAAAAATGTTCACTTAATTATTCCACATGATTAGATTATGCCATTGTGATGCGCTGCATCTTAAATCAAGCCTTTTTTTTTGTTAGGAAGAGAAATAAACTAACGGATGCATGACATTAAGCTTGTGAGATTCTGAACCTTCAACATGTTATATTTATGGTATTGATTATGAAAAAAGTATTATCTTGCAATTCACATTTTTCTGTGTGAATTGGTTTGGGGTCGAAGTCCAGAGTTTATGTTTGTGATTAGAATTTAAGTCCTTTCTGACGCTTGCTAGTGAGAACCAACACTATTATCAATCTTCTGTAACTGTATCCCATTGACAGATGAGATTCTATTAATTCTTTTAGAAGGCCCTTTGTCTCTTTACTTTTATTGCATTTCTTTGCATAACTTTTTTTCTTGACTCTGGTCTTTTGATTTGGTCACGCAGGTGAATGTTCCCAAGACAAAGAAGACTTACTGCAAGAACAAAGCTTGCAGGAAGCACACCCTTCATAAGGTTACACAGTATAAGAAGGGAAAGGATAGACTATCTGCTCAAGGAAAGCGCCGTTATGACAGGAAACAATCTGGGTATGGTGGTCAAACAAAGCCTGTTTTCCACAAGAAGGTATTCTGGCCGTTTCTGTGCCCCATAAATGGGATAACATTGATCTTTTACTGTTAAATACCTATCTGCTATGTTTGTAAATATTTGGTCACTTGATTGACTCCAAATCATTGGTTGTGGGTTTTATTTTCTCAATGGAAAATTAATCTTCTACTTTACCTTCTCGTACAACTGACAAAAGTGAATTAATTGTGATGTTTTTTCCAACTTATAACTATGAACTTGGTTTCAAAAGAGTATGTCGATGATAGTTGCATAACACATTTGCAGTATGTGGCAGTATATCAACATAAAATACTAAAAATTTACTTGTAAGATATGGATAAAAATTACTAACATATTTACAATAAAAAATATTAATCTATATATCAAATTCATATGGAGATATAGAGAAATTCAAACCATACAATGTACAACTCAGAGTACAACAACTAATGTTAATCAACAATATAAATAATGTTTGTATAATTAGTAATTTCTCTTTCATAACAAGTGTCATAAGTTAATATTTTATAAGTTATAATTAACAAAATTGTGTTGTTTAGGTCTGCCAGTTCAATCTAAATTGGTTAAAATGAGTTAAGATTTTTTAAAAAATTGTATATGTGGTGCTACATGCCACATGTGGTCAAATGTGGCCCTTCTGAGGTATTCAAAATTTCTTATAGGGTACCTTTCTGAATTTGCCTCGATGATCTAGGTGAAGACCTTTTTAACATGTGATGTCTTAATTGTTTGATCTTTTCTGAAGTTTCTGTTTTGAGCTTAGTTTCTTGAAGCTAAGTCATAGTTGTATTTAATGCTTAGCATTATAAAATTGTAAGTGATAGAACTAATTCTTTTTTCAGGCCAAAACAACAAAGAAGATTGTGTTGAAACTTCAATGCCAGAGCTGCAAGCACTATTCACAGCATCCCATAAAAGTTTGTATTGATATTCTACCTCTTTGTCCTTTGTAGTTTTCCACCTGTAGATAATATCTGTTTTTGTTGTTTCAGAGATGCAAGCACTTTGAGATTGGAGGAGACAAAAAGGGCAAGGGAACTTCTCTCTTCTAGTTTACTTTTTCTCTAATTCTAGGTGATGTTATGTTCTTATTTTCATTGGATATGATAGCAATCTGATGTCATGAGAACCTTATTTACTGTTTCATTTATCTACATTTCGGTGATGTTATTTTGGTGTCATTAGAACCTTATTTAAATAGTTAAATCTCAATTGCCTTCAACTTTCAGCTGCCTTATGTAATGTCATTCTACTCTGATTTACTCGTGTATTTCACTATAAGATAAGTGTTGTAACCGAGTCATGTTGAAATGGTTGCCCGCTTGGTTTGTGAAAGTTTGCTTGTTCTTCTTTAAAAGCTTTTTGTGTATTTATTAGTTAAGGTAACCTTGTCTACCGACATTTGATTTGTTTATAGTTTTACTTGTTTTATGAGGGGTGGGCATATAGTCTGAAATTGATGAACTAAATGGAGCCAAATTGAAATTTTAGTTTATTTCCTGGTCAGCTTTGTATCTATTTCAGAATTGATCGAAGATGAATTACCATGCATTAGATTATTTATGATGCAACCTTATTGATTCAAACACTATACGTATTGAATTGCCATGTCTTTTTCTTTAGTATACATGTTATTCGCAATGTTTACTAGTGACCTGAGTGCAAGGCTGCTTATATTTTGCATTGTGTTATTCGTAATGTTTTAACAGTAGTCGTTGGAGGTTCCAGATTATTAAAATTGTAAAGGTTAAGGCCTTGCATTTGTCTCCGGTGCTCTTTAATGTAGTCATTAGAGAGAACTCTAGATTATTAAGAGGACAAAGGAGAAGGGGAATTTGTGGTGATTATGTCTTCCCCTGTTAATTTTGACGAGTTAATCAATATTGGAAGGGGCAAATAAATTGCCTTTCTAAAAAGAACCGTAACTCCAGTAGCAAAATAAATTTACCTTTTATTATAAAATATTTATTTATAAAAAATTTAGAAAAATTTATATTCGGTGCAGTCGTAAAATACTTATAGGAAGAGAATTAGAATTCAAATTTTAAGTGAGATGCATATTTGATGAAGCAGAGGAATTGCCTATCTCATTAGTTTGTTAAAAAATAAATCTTTTAGACAGGAATATTTGAATAACCTACAAGCGAAGCTGTCAACATGAATAAATCATGGTCAAGGTCCTTTAGACAAGAATAATCAAGTACAATCGAACAAAGTTTTCATTAAAATTCCATATTAAGACGAGTACAATCGAATAACCTACAAACGAAGCTAAATCTCCCTTGGTGCTTTTCTTTCTTTCTCGTTTTCTTTTTCTTTTTCTAATTGGTTCTTTGTTCTCTCTCTCTCTAATTTCCTACTTTTACTCTTTTGTTTTCTGCTTTAATGTTGCCTCAGTATCAAGTAAGGCACTTCGAAAATATGCCAATCTCATGGTATAACACGACGAGGGTCCTATATATACACGAACTTGATCATGGATGCTTCACCACTCACCGAGAAAATTAATAAGCATTAATTCGCCACCATGTCTTCCTGCGGCGGAGGCAACGCCGACATGATCTCTCGCCTGTCAAAGCGCTTGGAGGAGCTCAAAGACCGCGTCCCGCGGCAGTCGCAAGACAAACTCAAGTTGCAAGACGAATCCAAGCTGATGGAGGACAAATTCAAGCTGATCGATGACAAGATGGCGGAGCTGAGATACCAGCAAGACATCGGGCGGGGGAAAGAAAGCCAGGTCATGGAGCAACTCAACCTCGTAGCCCGCTATCTCGACGAGATCGACAGCGACCCGAAATCTATCATTCACTCCCAGCACCTGGATCGACTTCAGGAAGCGATCACCAAAGCCGCAGCCGCCGACATGATCTCTCGCCTGTCAACGCGCTTGGACGAGCTCAAAGACAGCGCCGCACTGCAGCTGCAAGACGGTTTCAAGCAGATCGAGGACAAATTCAAGCAGATCGAGGGCAAGATGACGGGCCTGCAATACCTGCAATACATCTGGCGGGGAAGAGAAAGCCAGGTCATGGAGCAACTCAACCGTGCAGCCAGCTATCTCGACAATCTCAACACCAACCCGAAACCTCTCATTAACTCCCAACACATGGATCAACTTCAGGAAGCGATCACCGCAGCCGCAGCCGCCATGATCTCTAGCGTGTCAACGCGCTTGGACGAACTCAGAGTCCGCGTTCTAATGAAGTTGGAAGATCCAATGAAGTTGGAAGACAAATTCAAGCAGTTCGAGGAGAAGATGACGGGCCTGCAACACCTGCAATACATCGGGCGGGGGAAAGAAAGCCAGGTCATGGAGCAACTCAACCTTGTAGCGCTCTATCTCGACGAGATCAACACCGACCCGAAATCTGCCATTAACTCCCAACAAATGGATCGACTTCTGGAAGCGATCACCAAAGCCGCAGCCGCCGACGTGATCTCTCGCCTGTCAACGCGCCTGGACCAGCTCAAAGTCCGCGTCCCACCGAACTTGCAAGACAAATTCAAGCAGATCGAGGCCAAGATGACGGACCTGCAACACATTGAGCGGGGAAGAGAAAGCCAGGTCGTCGTGCAACTCAACCTTGCAGCCGATTGTCTCGACAAGATCAACACCGACCCGAATTCTATCGTTAACTCCCAACACATGGATCGACTTCTGGAATTGATCACCAAATCCGCAGCCGCAGCCGCCGGTGACGAGGACACCGATAAAAAAGACACGGATCAGTCGGAGGAGCCCGAGGGCGTGACAGTCGTGGAGCAAAAGCTTCAGAAGAGTCCGGCGTGGGCGCACCTCAAGCTCGTGGTCGACAGCCTCGATCCGTTGCTCAAGAACTGTCTCTTCACCCTCACCGTCTTCCCGCCCAACGTCAACATCAAGAAGCGGCTGCTTCTCCACTGGTGGATGGGGGAGGGTTTCGTCCGGTGCATCAAAGACGGGAAGGGCTGCTTCGACCAGCTGGTGGGAAAGGGCTTGGTCGTCCCAGTCGGCAAGCGGCACTGTGGAAAGCACCACTACTGCCGGGTCCAGTCCTGGTTGCGCCCGCTATTGGTCGCCGTCTCAAACACAAATGGCTTCCTTGACTACGATGAGGCTGGGAAGCCCACCGACGACTGCTCGTTCAGTCACCGCTTGTGCCTGCTGCCGCGCCCGCACCAGGAGCTGGCGTCTCCCAAGGACCGGATGGCGGACAGCCGGCTGATGACGGTCTACAACGTCGGCAATCTTCAACCCAAGTTCCCGCCGGAGTGGCTACTCAACAAGAAGCAGCTCACAACCCTGCAGCTGGGGTGGTGGCGGAAGGACGACAAGAAGCGACCGCCCTTGGCCTTCTCCGACAACGAGTTCTTGTCGGGTCTGGGTAAATGCAGCGGCTTGAGGTACCTGAGCTTGAGGGGCATCTCCCGATTAGAGAGGCTGCCTCATCACTCCGTCGAGAAGCTCCGCAAGCTGGTGGTGCTGGACCTGCGCGCCTGCCACAACCTCGAGAAACTGCCGCCAAATCTGGGCGACGCCCACAGGCTGCAGTTCCTGGACGTGTCGGATTGCACCCTGCTGGACCAGATGCCAAAGACGCTCGCTTCCTTGTCGGAGCTCGAGGTGCTCAAGGGCTTCGTGGTCTGCGATTACTGGAACAAGAATTGTTGCCAGATCGGTGACTTGCTGAAGCTGACCAAGTTGAGGAAGTTGAGCATCACCACAAGCCGCGAGTTCAATGACCGCGAGGTCGTGAAATTGAGCGAGCTCATCAACGGCCTTACTTCCCTCACGGTAACATGGGGAGTCGTCACTAAGGAGGAGAACACGACGAAAAGGAAAGCTGAGAAGGAAAATGCCCATTCAGGAGATAAGAATCTGAAATTTACTTTCCCATCGAAATTGGAGAAGCTGGAGCTCCGGTGCTTCAACGAGCAAAGGCTCCCGAAATGGATCGTTCCCGACAAGTTGAAGAATTTGAAGAAGCTGTACATGACAGGGGGACTTCTCAAGAGCCTTAAAGATGCTCAGGGGAAGACGTGGTGTGTGAAAGTTCTGCGGGTGAGGTTCCTGCCCAATCTGCAGGACGACTGGGAAAGCATAACAACTTGGTTTCCCGACCTCAACTGCGTGGAGAAATCCAAATGTAAGCTGCTCCCTGATTGGCCTTGCGACAAAGAAGGGTATTGGCAAAGAGACGTTGGAAAAAGCAGCGACGATGAGGTTGAAGGTGAAGTTGGAGAAAGTAGCAGCGTTAATAGTAAAAATAAAGTTAAAGAAGGTAGCAACTCTGAGGATGGAGGTAAAGTTGGAGAAATTCGTAACGGGAGTGAAATTGAAGAAAGTAGCAACGATGGGGTTGAAGATGAAGCTAGAAAAAGTAACAGAAGTGAAGTTGAAGAAAGTAGCAACGCTGGGGTTGAAGATGAAGCTAGAAAAAGTAACAGAAGTGAAGATGAAGAAAGTAGCAACGCTGGGGTTGAAGATGAAGCTAGAAAAAGTAAAGATGAAGAAAGTAGCAATGCTGAGGATGAAAGTGAAGTTGGAGAAAGTAGCGATGCTGAGGATGAAAATGAAGTTGGAGAAAATAGCAACGCTAAGGATGAAAGTGAAGTTGCAGAAAGTAACAGAAGTGAAGATGAAGAAAGTAGCAATGCTGAGGATGAAAGTGAAGTTGGAGAAAGTAGCAACAATGATAGTAATAGTGAAGCTAAAGAAGGTAGCAACACTGTTGTTGGAGGTGGAAGGAAAAAATAGCAAGAGTGAAGTTAAAGAAGGTAGCAATAAAAGCATTGACGATAGTGAAAAAGGAAGAATACCTCGGAGTGAAGTTGAAAAGAGTAGCAACATTGGTGAAGAGAGTGACAATGAAGAAGATAGCAATTCAGAGGATATAATATGAATGAAGTTGAAAAGTATAACAACAATCACAAATAAGTTGGATTAACTGGCAATGTTGAGGATAAGAGTGAAGATGAAGGTAGTCCGTTGAAATTGAGAAAACTAGCACACTTTAGGCCGCGTCGGATTGGAGAGAATGGTGCCTAAGTAGATTAAAGAGTGAAATATCTTTCATAAAGGGTTCTAAGGGGGACTCTCTCTCGAGTTAGATTTTGTGTTCATTTAGTTGTGATCAGGGTTGCAACTTTGGCTTGTTGAATAACACTATAAGGTTTTCACTTTGTGTGTTTGTATGTTTCTTTGGTAAGGTTGCACATAGTTTGTGCACAAACTTTAGTTTGTATGATTCCTTTTACATATAAATCTATTAACATATTATTTGCTTTAGAAGTGAAATTGATCATTTATCTCGATATATAGAAGGGTATTATAAGATCTTGAATTTTCCATTTTTTTTTTTGGAAAAAAGAACAGTGGTAGGAGAGTCTCCTCTATCATATGAAAGAAGATTAGTACACTTACATTGGTGTTGCTCGTTATAAATAGGAGAAAATAGTATGAACTTAAAATCAAAGAAATTTGCAGAAAACTGAAATCCTTGGATTGCCGCATTTCCTTCGTCAGAGCGATCTTTTTCTTGATCTCCATGATCAGAATCTTCGTTTTGGCCTTTTCTTTTGATTCAAAATCTCTAGAGCCATAGCTTGATACCATACCATTCATATAGATTTGGGCTTTCCTTTGAAGTTTGTTTGGATAGTATTCTATTTCGCTGCAACCAAGTAATCCAAACCCATGCTTGGCACCAAGTTAGAACTAAAGCATTTGCTTGCTTGAATCTTTCTCCTAAAAGAAGGTTACGTTGCAGTATTACGTTTTAATTGAGGCGAAGCAGAACCACCTAGCTTTCGTGAAATTGCATTGACTGAAAAGATGTCTTAAAGACACAATTAGTAGTCGTACCGTTCTTGCTGAGATTTTGTTTGTAGTTGAGGTTGTTGTTTAGTATAGTCATGCAAAGAGTTTGTTCTTCTACGAGCAAAAGAAATCCAAATGCTACCATTCAGACATGACGTTGTATGTTGAATTGACACTAGAACTGCCATTAATCTGCTTTTCCCATATCTCTGGACTCCCGTCAATGATATACATAACCATTCTGATTTTATTCAGCTGATCTTGATGAAGTTGAGTTGCTCTTTCTGATAAACCAAGGCCCAGATCTAATGACTGCTTGCTGATTTGAGAGATTGTAATCTCGGGGGTACTACAAGATCAGAACATCTCTTGGAATTTTGTGAAAGGGTCTGAATGTGAATACGATTTATCAAACCTTAAGTATTCTGCCCCTTCCCCAGTTTTCTACGAGTATTTGCAAGAATGAAGTATGAGTTTCGCAAAGTCTTTCAATAAGAAGCTTACCGATTTCGCAAGTAGAGGCCAAACTCAATGGTGCTAATGATCTGGTAATGCATATTCAAGAGAGCATATGAAAATATGTATTATTATATTCAGTGTGATAAATATTCTTGTAAAAGTCAAGCAGGCCATACTGATGCCTCACCTCACCTCACCTCATTATCCATGTCAAGATGGGAAATACTCTTGTTTATGAAAATTCACTGTCTGAGGAGGACCTTATCCAATCTTTCTGCAGATAGGGGTGGGGGGATGCTGTTGGCAAGTTCTGTCATGGTGACAAGATACCTGATTCTAGGTCGCCATAAATGCATCCCCTGCCTCTTTGTCCTTCAATCAACTAAACTCCAAGCCCTGTCAACATTCCTTTTCCAGTGAACAAGTATCTTATATGCTGACTGCAGGGAAGAACCTGTGGGGGGGGGGGGGGGGGGGGGACACTTAAACACAAAATCATATGAAGGCTAACTCATGCTGTAACTGTAGGATCAAGCTGCGTTTAATCTCGTTCACAAACAGTCATGATTCAGTCTGTCCTTCACATGGATTGTGTGAAGGGCTCACATCAGGAACATATCTTGCATGGCATTGTCAAAGTTGCACGCACAGTTTCCCTTTTATATTTAGCAGGGACCATCTCAATATTCAACGCCTACAATTCTCCCCCTACTGAAAAATCATAAATCACCTTTATCATGAATCAGACAAGTTTATGAATCTTGTAAAATATAAGCCCAAAAATGTCTTGAGTGCATAAATGCTGATGGGTAGAGGAACATGGGAGTGTGGTGGTCAAAATCACCAAAAGAAGAGAGGTCTTTTTCAGAGTAAATTGTGTGGAGTAGGCCCATAATCCATTGTTGTAGAGAGCATATACATTGCACATCAAGTTGTGTCAACTGGTTCACGAGCATTTGTTGCACTCCAATAGCAGCCCCCATGTGGGCAGAGCCACCTCCATGTCGATATCGCCTTTCGGTATCATGGAGGATCAATGATCATCCAAGGCTAGGACTAGGAGGGTCTGAAACTAGAAAACAAAAATCAGAATCAAGTTTTACCTATCTGCAACTTTTGTTGCTACGGTATCAACTCAATAAGGAAAAGAAGTGAATAGATAATCTTATTTCAGAAAAACCCACAACAACAGGTGCATGCATCATTAATGTTTGTAGACCTTTTCTTTGTTTTTGATAAAGATCTAGAAGGAAATCTTGGAGAAGAATTGCAATTAAAAGTGTGATGTTGATGGCTTTTTATATACAAGTTCATCTAGATTTTAGACGATGAGCAGCCAACTAAACTTAGGCAAGATCAGTAAAACTGTTGAGAATTAGTCAGTAGATAACCGATAATGATAGATTATATGTAAAACATAAGTAAAGTGAAAGGTTGTGAGAGTGTGGTGATGTCCAACCGTCCATTTCTCTTCTCACGTCCCAATCCAACCTTTTGTTTTCAAGCTTCTCTGCCTTCACTCTTTCAATCTCACTACTTTCTCACTCTCTCTCTTCTTTGTTGATACTTATAAATAAACCCCACAAGGTCGCCCCCACGGGCGGGAGCAGCTGGTCAGGGCATGGGAGCTTGCAGCATGAGGTAGGCGGTTCGAAGGCTCATGGCGCACATGCGATAACATCAAAATGTGTCATGTTTCCAAATCCTTCAACCACTATGCCCTGGCCAGTCCCGTATTTACCGTGATTTACCTCCTCACAGATGGTCGGGGGGCCGATCGTGTGGGGCCGCTAGGTTGGCGGATTCCAACCTTTGCAGCATAAATAAACCCCACAAGGTCATTCAAATTCCACCATATGAGACATGGAGGAATCAATTAACTCATCTATGAGCAGCTCCTTCTCCTGCTCCATGGATGGTTCAGAGGAGAGTGGCTGGACCATGTACTTGGAGGACTACATGGCATCAGAGGAGAGATCACCAGCTGCTGGTGGCTGCAGCTCCTCCAGTGATATCAGTCTCTCATCCACCATTTCTGATGCTGCTTCATCCACTTTCGCTGCATGGCAGCAGCAGCCATCAGCTAAAGCTGATACACCAGAAGATTACAGAAAACTGAGTCTAAAGAGGAGGAAGGGATTAATGACAAATGCTGATTCTTTGGAAGATACTGCTAGCTCATCTCTTAATTGCCCCAAGGTCATATATAGAACCTGAATTTAAGTACTTATTTATAATCCTCATGATCCCTCTTACGCAAGAAAATATATTCTTTTTAATCTGCAAACAGGATACTGAGAGTTACTTGTCTACTAATCCAACGAAGAAAGATTACCACAGCCTTCAGAGAGGCACACCACAGGTATTTTTCTTTTCCCCCATTTTTATTTAGTTTTGATGCTTTTGCTAATTTTGATTAAATAAATTGGGGTTTTAGGTCATGAATGAGCAAGAATTGAAAGAAGTTGAAGATGAATTCAAGTTTACTGAGGGTACAAATGGGTGTTCAATGTTGAAGAATAGAAGGCTTTATTTTGTTCCTTTGTCCATGTTAGTAGACTACCTGTAGGATAAACCTTCACTTTGGATAATTAACGAGCCTAGAAACTCTAATTGCGCTCAAGAAGTTGTGGACATTTGATGTAATGGATCTTTTAATCAATATGCGTAAACAAGGATATTTGTCTTCTGATTTACAGTGTTTGCAATTGCACTCATGTCTTTAGTAATTATATTGGAGTTAAAAAAGAAAGAGTATTTTAATTTCCTAGAACATTGAATTCATTAAGGTAATAACCTTTCCCTAAATGTAAGAGTAATTTATTTGTCCCGAGATATAACTGAGTTGGTTACGACAAAGCAGAGTTACAAAAATGAGTAAGGGTTTGAATCTCGGCGAAGTGGAGACAATGCCTTCTTACATCGTGGTCAACTACAATTTCTCGATTTACCTTCTCATAGATGATCGTGGAATCGACCGTATAGAACCGTTGGGACGATGGATTCTATTTTTTTTTACAGAAGAGTGTAATATCTTTTGCTTTCTCTTCTTTTACCACATTTATATCATGCAAATAAAAAAACCTAATCCAATGGTTGGTATGCATACATAATAATAATAATAATAATAATAATAATAATAATAATAATAATAATAATAATAATAATAATAATAATAATAATAATAATAATAATAATAATAATAATAAGATTCAAACCAATCACAATTCATACATCGTTTTAAATTATTCAATCAACTCAAGCTTCAGCAATCAAATAAGACAATCTCATCAAGCGTTCAACACACCGCACACAACAAGCCCTGCCATGCAATATGTCTATCGTCAACTGCAAATCTCAAAAAGTGAACGAAAGAGCCGCGATCGCAGCAGCCCCCAGTGAGCTCACCACGCCCACCACCTTGGCAGGAGCCGCATTCGGCGGCGGCGATGGTTCCTCGGTGGCTCCTTCTGCCGGCGGCGAAGCAGGAAGAGGAGCAGGCGCCGGCGAACTCTTATTCGTCCTGTCGGCCAAGACGACCACGTGTAGCTTCTCGTTCTTGTCGCAGTTGTCTTTGACTCCGCTGACGAAGTAGAAGCTGCCGGAGTGGGTGAAGGTGAACACCGTGTTGCCGTCGTTGAATTGGTCGATGTAGGAGGAGGTGTTGCAGCTCTTGTAAGCGTCGCCGTCCACTAAGAAAACAGAGTCCTCGTCCGGCAGGTACATGAACACTTCATTCAAATTAATCGAATTGAAATCGTTAAGATAAATGGCCAATTAATCCACGAACAACAATTTTAAGCTGGTGGTTGTTGAACTTACCTATGGAATCACCAATCTGAAATCTATTTTTTTCAGCCCACTGATTGTAGGACATGGCATTGTTGTCAGGCAGACTCCATCTTCCCGAGCCACCTACCTTGAACTGTGTCCCAGCAGCTAATGATAGAATCATGAAGGAGGAAGCTAAAACCAGGCATACTGACGAGTTTGCCATTAAGGAAGAAGAAGTTTGGATTAGTTTGAGTCTGAGATATGTTGTAGGCTATCACGAAATTAAGATGGTATTTATAGAACTCATTGAGGGTGTGCCAGTAGAAGACTGCTATCTGAGGCAAAGCATAAGTATTTTTGCTGAACAATTTATTTATTTTTTGCTTTTGCCCCACCTGTCTGACTGCCCTTGCAAGTTATACTTTTCCAGTTTGCCTACTGCCATGAGAATATTCATGTCTTGCAAATAAAGCTACAGATATTAACTTCATGCAGATTGGGTTTCTTTGACATGATGGTGTGGAGATGGCCCATGATCTTAAGGCCCATCTATGTTGGTTGGCAGTTGGCCTAATTTTATTTTAGTTTTTTTGTTAATCGGGATTTGTCGATTAATCCCGAAGGTAAACTTGTTTCTTATTTAATCTATCGAGTAAATTTAGAATACAACTTATACGAAGTCTGACCTTTAAAATCCTTCCCATTGAAATTCAAAACATGATCATCTTATTTAACCTCTAAGTGTTTTACCACTGCAATACGAGCAATTGACATGATTAATCTAGGGGCCAGACCTAAATGGTTGACACAATTTATGATAATTCTTTGAGAAAAACATAGAATTATTGAAGGAATTGCTCATCGGAATTGTATTATTACATAAGCTTCATTTGCATTCACAATCCAATATACAACCATATTTAAAAGAAAAACAGGCAGAAACAAAAACATCGAATAGAGCAGCAACTTCCAATGCATGTATAGGATATTCCTTATCATGAGATATGAAATCTAAATTCCTCGGAGCTGGTCTGGTGCTTCATTATCGTCTCCCAGTGAAGCTACATATGGAGCTCTGAGTCTTGATGCCTTTTTCGAAGGCCTTGAGGAGGAGGATGCAGCTTGGTGTTTTCTCCTCTTCGTCTGCTTTGGAGCTCTGGGAGTGCCAGTTTCAGAGCTACTACTGTCTCGGAACGATGTTTCAATGCCTCTTGTTCGATCGGATCCTGATACAATGCAAAACATGGCACTTTCAGTTATGTTTAAAGTATTCTGCTGATGAAGATTGTACCTTGAGAACCCGATCGTCTAACTTGCCCAACATTGCTGAGAGAAGAGAAATCAGATGTGGAATTGAACCTTTTCATCTGCATTTGAACAAGGCAAAGATCACAATCACAACATCGCTTTTCATGAAAGAAAATTGTGTAACATTGGAGGAATGATTCTTCTTCATACCCAACTTGGAGAATGGACAGAGTCGCAATGCCCACCTATATGTGCTACATGTTTGACATCTGTTGGATGCCCAATCTCCATTTCATCCTCCTTAGGAGCTACCAAACCAGAAGAAAACAGAGAAGGGGGGAAACAGAATTTAAAACAACGAAAAGAAAATAACAAAAGAGCCAATTAAAGCATTTACAGAAGATCTTTGATATGTGCTTGAATCCCCTGAATAGTCCTTTCACCCTGGTTGCCATTGTGCTTTTAGAGGGATGGTGCACTGCTCCTGCTATAGAGCTTGAGTTTGAAGATCTTTCCACAAAATTGAAACACTGATTTGGAGAGGATTTTAGAGGAAGGAAAGAGGGTAACAGCAACAGCAGCAGCAACAACAAGGCTTCATAATTAGGGAAACAAAGAGGGAATTCTGTTGCTGTGTTGGTTAGGGAGGTGGGGTGATTCTTGAAAGCGAGGAAATGTGAGCTGGGACGAGAGGCGAACTGTTAACGTCGTAACTGGTTTCCAAACAACGATACTTCGATCGCATCAAATGTTAATTCCATTTTAATTAATTTTCTTTCATTTTCTTCGTAATAGTTTCACAGTTTACATTTACAATTAAAAATTCAAAATCATAAGAAAAATCAAAAGATATTGACTAGAATTTTTGACTTCATGCAGTATTTTTTTCGTCAGAATATCCACGGTGGTGTAAACTGAAAACCGAAATATATTTAAAAAAATATTAATTAAATATCATTTAAACTTTGTTAATCCTCAACTCATAGATATACTGATTGTAATGACTCGCCTAATTAAGATAGCTAGTCTAATCATCGAGTTAAAATAATAACTTAAAATTTTTTGTCGAAATTAATTACCAAGTCACTCATCTAAATTTAAAAATAAAATTTAACAGCCAGAAGAATCATGTGAAATAAATTGGTATGCCAAAAATATTCATCTTTCTAGTAATTGTGGCTCTAATTGTGCTCTCAATCCTGAAACCATGGAAGTGATTGTAGAACAAGCCAAAGTCTCAGCAGGCAGTTTATTTCCAGCTTTGCGGATTCAAAATAGAAAAAGGAGAAAACCACACTATCTGATTGATTTTGTTCTTACAACTTTGGGACTAGTCTTGGTTTGAATGTTGATTATGGATTGAAATCGAGTAGATTAATGCACCAAATTTAAGTCAGTGATGCAGCATCACTTGTTTTAGTTTGTTTCCAGTGCCAAGTTCAGTTTGAGTCAAAGCCAACTGTAATTAACTTTTTGAACTTGTATTTCAGAACTAGTAAGAATGCTGAGATGTTGAACCAATGATAAGTAAAAGCTTCTCTTGAAGAAAAGCTCGAAATAGAACAACAAAAGATATGTAAATTTTAGAAGTTCGAAATAGAGAACTACAGTCTATCTCACTTTCAGCATCAAGCGTGAACACAGCTGGTAAAGTGCCTAAACAAGAACCAACTTGCAGAGGATTGTACTCATTTTGATGTGAGAATTGAATCTGAATCATATGATTTTCAACCGAGAAGTGTTCAATAATTCTGAAAATTTTGTTTTACAGAGTTATGCACGAGCCCATATCAACTCAATTATTGTATGACAGTGATTTTTTGGATTTAGCATTTCGTCGAACATTTCGCTTGCGTTGGGTAGTTGAGTGCACGATAGGGCGGTCTCAGAAAGAAAGGGCCACCAGGATGGCCTGGCGGCATCGGGCGCGGGCTTGCTCGACCCGCTCCGCCAGCGTCTCCTCCTTGACGGCGGCGCGCACCATGGCCATGTCCATCTCCATGAGGCGCAGGACGCGGTTGAGCTCCGTCACCATTCGCTCCTCCACCTCGCCTCCGGCGCGGAGCACTTCCGCCTCCTCCTTCGCCCGCTCCGCCACGATCTCTCCGGTCTTCGCCAGCAGCGCCGGGGACCCGAACTGCCCCCGCCCCATCAAAGTCTCCAGCTTGTCGAGGAAGTCCGCGATGACCCACCCCTTGGGCTTCTCGACCTTGATCTCCTTGGTCCGCTTCCACCCGATCTCGAAGTTGGGCGGCTCCGGCCGCTGAACCGCTGAGCTCCGACGGGAATCGCGGAGTATCGCTGATTTCCATCGCTTCTCGATCTCTAAGGAGGTGTTTGCGTACGGAGGGATCTCCGGGAGCTCTTCGGACGGGCTAGGTTCAGTGGTAGCGGTAGGGTTCGACTTCGCGTCAAGATCAGAGGTTGCAGTGGAGGAGGGAGAAGAAGAGGAGGAGCAGTGAGGGACAGACAAGGAGGAAGGGGGAATCCTTTGGCGTGAAGGATGGGGATGGTAAAGGCGGGAGTAGGGCGAGGAGAAGAGGTGGATGGTGGAGGAAGCCATTGGGGAAGAGGGTTTTGCTTGCAGCGATGCCGTTGGAGATAAGGAAGACAGTGAGTGATCTGGATATTCTTCTGTGTGGACGGAGATGAAGCCCATTGGCGTGACCCTACCAAGCCGAAGGTCCGACTTGGCGCCCCACGTGTCCCGCTGAAGGTCTTACACGTCGCACATCACGTGATCCTCACGTGATGAGAGCGCCGTGAGGGCCGTTAAATGACTTCTTTTGCGGGGAATAGTACGGTCACCGCTTTCTGGCTTCGCCGCATAAAACCTTCGATCCTTCGTCGGTAAACTTTGGCGGAAGAAGTGGAGAAAGAAGACCGTCAAGCCGAAGGGATTTTGAAGCACGCTAGGTCGCAGGAACAAGGTAGATTGTACGTTAATAATTTCTTTTGTTAACTTCCTTAGGGCAAGTTTCGATTTCGTCCCCGGACGTAGATTTCGTTTGCTCGTGCTACTGAAGGTTTGGTGGATTTTCTAAGTGTTATATTTGATTTTGATTTGTTATTTAACCGATATTGAATTGTCTACCAGCAGTATAAGGGCTTTGAGTTGCATCTGATTCGAAGTAGTGAGAGTTTTGTGGAATGAAAAAAAAATCGATCCCAACAGAAAAAAAAAATGTAATTGTATTTTATGTTTCATACGCGTAATCCTCTTTTTAGATTTTTCATTAATTGGTTTTTCTTGATTACCAAAATGCTGTTTTTTGGGGAAACAATGAAGAAAAGATGAAAATTTTGCTCTAATCTCTGCTTGTTAAGCTCTTGTGGTTGTTCCATTAAGTTGTTAATTTTGAATCGCTTGAATGTTTATTTGTTTTTTTTTTTTTTTGATAAACAAACAATCGGACTTCCAGTATGCTAAGAAGGTGTCATTTTTGAAGATGTCACTAACATTATCGAATGTGTGGTGAAAATCATGAGCCTTACAATAGAATAGTTCATAAGTAGGTTATGTCTGAAAGCAAGACTTTCTACTTTAAGCAGTAGGAAAATCATTTACTCTGATGATTAAGGATTCTTTCAACGGCTAAAGATGTTCTTAAATTCTGATGGACGTACAGGAAATGAGTGAGGTTGTGATTACTGTCTGTTCTGTGAAGGTTTTTTTTTTTTTAGATAATAGGTAGAAGGCCTTTCCTCCTGGTTTGTCTATCGGATCAGTTCGGAACACATCAATTTGGAGCATATGCATATACTCAGAAGCCGACCTTCAAAAGATTCGTCCATAATGGAATTTGAATTCTGATTCTCTTATTTATTCCTCTAAGTGATTTCCCATTGTACCACTCCCGCGGAGACACAAAGGATATTGATTCTGCCTCTATTCACACACCCTTACTGATGTGGCAATTATTTTGTGAGGGTTCAGACGTTAATTTAAATGTATGGACTCAAATAAGCAACAAGCTTTAACTATTGTCAAAGTTGGAATCGGGGACATACATAGACAGACTTGAAGAGTTAGATATACGTTTTTGACTTAGATGATAGTGAAATGGAAAAGAAAGGCCATATAGGTTTGCTTTGTTTCAAAGACTTGGTTTTGTAATGGAGGTTGATATCTGTCTTTGAATTATACCTTCTTGTTGGTTAAGTTGATAATCATCCCTATCTGAGACCATAAAAAAATTTACTGACTTAACATACTTAAACTATAGGCGTAGAATATTTAAGCCCAAAGTGGTGATAGTAGATTCAGGAAGCCTTGTAAACCCTCCAATTGTGAAGTAAATTATGGTATTTCAGTCTTTCCCATGTAAGACTTGATGTCCTCAAGGCCTAATCTATAAATCACATCACATAATAGACAGAATGTTTTATCATCATAGATATCCCTTTCCTACTGATTCCCTTCACCAAATATTGGACTCAGTTCTAGTACAAATAATCTTGATCCGGCCCAATGAAAAATTGAATCGTTAACTTCACAGGCTCAAATTTTGATCCCAAAAGCTTAAGAACATACCAACTGTAGTAGATTTATGACTCAATGGACCTTGCAATGCACCTCAATTAGCCTATATCTTTCTATGGATTGAATTTGGATATTGCAAATCATGTTGTGATATAACATTGGCTTTTAAATTGATTTGTCACAGTTGGGGCCGTTAGTTTATTCTTTAAGGAGTATTCTGGGATTAGTGATTGATATATGATTTGATTTTAACAGGTTTCATTTACTGTACTTCCTGTGTAATTAAGTTTGGGTTGAAAAGTACAGATCCCGACTAGAAAACCTCCACTTGCCTCTCGAACGCGTTGCATATGAGCATTGCTTCACCCTTATAAATAGAATTCTTTTTCTCTTTACAAATTGCTCGATCTAAATATTTACTATCTATCAACAATTATTTCCTTAAATAATTTAAATTTTAAGCGATATCAAACTTTTAAACACCTCAAAATTCCAAGGATAGAAAAAGAAAGAACAATAAATTAAAAAAGCAGATCTATCAGTCATATAAATTTTTATTTTGTTTGTCAGACTTTGAATTGAGAAGGCCAAGCATTCATCAGATCCAAGACAAATCATATGAAAACATGGAGATTCCTGAGGAGGTATAAATTAGTACAATACTATCAGGATACTGCCCAGAAAATAGCAGCCAAGAGATAAAGATTTCAGTCCTCTGTCCAACTCAAATATCTAAACTAACAGCTAACATTACTTAAACAGAGGATTCCTTAATCATGTCGTGGAAACAGATACAGTTCGCTTGCACGAGGAACTGCATGCTACTGTCAAACTGATAGGAAACACTAGGCCATGAACACGCACAGAAGCTTCGAGTTCATAATTCAAAGAGAAATGTCAAAAGTCGGCATGAAACTCTTGGATCCAACAACTGCCAATGATTTCCTTAAGATTGTATCATGGAATCTTCAATCTAAATTAACATAGACAGCTTGTTTCTGTCCGATGGGTCATGTCGAAAACAGAGATGTTTCTTGAGGTAGCATCATGTTTCCAGGACTCCTCATATCATTGAAAAATAAGCTCGGTTCTTGAGCAATTCATAATAATAATTAATTTCTGGTGCAACTTCAAGTGTGTTCCCTTGTCTTCATCACTCACAGACACAAGCTTTAAACAATTAACACGCATCTCATTTACTCTACATTATAAAGTCCGCAAGCTTGCACTGTTCGCCTCGCACCAATTCTCACGGAACACAGAGCGATCCGAAACTTCCAGCTCCAGGCTTCATGGTGAGGTTTCTCGTCTCCGCGTTGGTCGTCGCCGATCTGCTCATGACGGTGGCCACGGGAAGGCCTTTTCCGAGGGCGGTGGTCGGAGCAAAGAACGTCGCTGAAGTGGAGAAGCTGGTATTAGAACTTGCAGACTCGCCCATCTCGAGTTCCTGTGAGATGGAAGCCACGATGGGGCTGGCGAGCGCGCCTGGCGACTTGAGGCATCAGAACCGCCACCGCCGGTTGGATAAATCGGTGGCTGGAGCAGAGGTGATATTGGGCGCGCTTGCCGCTATCGTGATCGTCGCCGTGATCAGCTACATTCGCGTCACTAGGAAAAGAATCGAGGATAACAAAGTTTGATTGATTGATTTATTTTTCCTGTTGTTCCTCCTAGAAATTCTACGGGTTGATAGAAAATTGCGCAATGCGTTAGTTTCTTAAAAGTAGAAGATCGTTAAATCACTTTTGGTTCATGTAACAATGACCGAATTAAATTAGTAAACTCGTCGTTTGATTTCTAAGTCTAATGGAATTCAAACTTGATCCTCTTTAAAGGAGAAGCAGCAACAGTCCAATTGCATTAAAGAGTATTTATTTCCACTTTCCATGAGTTACATTACAGGAAAATATGATTAAGGAAGACGAGGAGATTTTGGAGCTTTCTCTTCTATTTACCTCTTAATTATTATCTCTCCTGCCAAAAGCCTTTCCTTCCAAGCAACTCTGCCAAAAAAAAAAAAAGGTTGGAACGTGCAGACTAAGTTACATCATGAAATGTGCATACTGTAACTGCACGGAAATAGGACAATTGTTAGAATGGGCAGATCGAGTTACGTAATGAATGAAATGCACAGGCAGTGATTGCGAGACATAAGACAAAAAGAATGCTATCAGTCACCAGCACACCACGAGAAAGGACCCATACTAAGAAAAGGGGAACACCAGTGCAGAAAAGAAGGAAACAAGATGAAAAAGCTTCATCACTTGGCATGCCAGATAATTCAAAGATAAGAAGAATGAAAAGATCACAGAGCCAATGAGATGAAATTGAATGTAATCATGCGAACGGCATGCCATTGTCATCATCAAATATATAAGCTATTTAGTTCAGTTACATGAATTTCTTCCTCCCTTCACTACTGTTCTATATTGTATGTGATGATATCGACCATAATATTCAAATCAACATAAAATCAGTTTTATTATATTTATTACTGATGTCTTCAATGGATTCAGCTCTTGAAACAGCAATTTTAGCAAATATTTTGAGTTGCACAAGATCAAAATGAGAAGAAAAAATAATGATTAATTTATTGATTCGCCTAGATTTCTGAGTGGTGAACTCGGAATTTGATCCAAAGTTGGAGCAAAACCAAGCCAAAAAATTAAAGTATATATTCAGATGAATGGAGGACAATAGTGTAGGAAATGAACTACGAAAAGCAAGTTTTTTTAAAGGGAAATTGGAGGTCTGACATCGATCAAACAACGCGGACTTTCTGATCGAGAGGCACCATGGACGACAAAGATTAATCTTTTCAAATGAAACTTTTAAAAGAAAGGACAATCAAGATCGTATAAACTTCCCCATCCAGAAGCGAAACGCCCACCAAGATCTCATCTTTTTTAGGCTAATCCACTCACCTCCCTGCCCGCCCGCCGATTCTTCCAGTCCAGGGAGGCAGTCCGGCGGGTCCTCGAACGCGGCGACCGGAAGCCGCTTGCGGGCCAGGCCAATGTCTATCACGATGACGCCGGAGGACGGATCCTTCACGACGATCCCCTTGACGGGGAGCCACAGGAAGAGCTCCTCCTGCGAGAAACCGACCACCCCCCGGAGCGCGCCGTAGCTGAGGTTGCCGCGCACCTCGCGGTCGAAGAATGCCAGCCCGTCCTCGTACCGGGCGTAGCAAGTTCCGTCGATCCGGACCTCGAGGAGGCCGGAGACGGGGTCGTAGGCGAAGGACTCGACGGCCTTGGGAAGGAGCCCGCCGGGGAGGCCGTGGTCCCGGAGGAGGTCACCGATCGAGGCGGAGACGCCGGAGGGAGAGGAGGAAGAGGAGAAGAAGGGGAAAAGAAGGATCAAGAAGGGGAAACAAGGCATGAGGGAGGAGAAAGGAGAGAGCTTCGCCATGGATTTGGGTTTATGGGAGGGGTTTAATTTGACATGCAGGTTTATGTAGAAAGGAAGCGGAAAACAGGGACGAGATGAGCTGGCACTGTATCATTAACAAAAACTACGGTGGAGCCCACTCACTGTGCGGTGAAGCAAAGGCAAACCAATCGATCAGATAAGATTATGGATGATAGAGCTTGAAGGCTAAAACGGGAAGAACAACCACAAATTATATAAATCTTTTCAAATATATTTGTTTATTAATCAACTATATGATTTGTAATTCAGCTAATTTAGTGCAAATGATATACATTATATATAGATAACCTTGAAAGTCTAACCTTAGCAATCAAAGGATGCTGGGCATCTAGGTTGACCGCTGCGTGCACTTCCCGATTTACCTTGATGGCCGGATGAAAAACTTCTGTGGGGTTGTCGATCACCTCAGGGATTGAGTCAATGCGACTAACTGGGATTAATATTTTTTTTGAAAGTCTAACCTTAACTCGAAATTAAGAATATTGAGTTTCCACCTTCTAAAGAAAATTGGATGCATAGAGGTGCTAATGTTATAGTAATAAACTCAAACCTAATTTGAGGTTTCCAAAGGAATAAAAGACAAGTACCAATTGGCATTTGGTATTATTTAGCATGAATCTATTAATAATTTACTTACAAGGTTTGTACTTAGTGGAGAGGAAGGAAAAATAACTTGAAATTTCTCCTTTCTTTTGTTTTATGAAAAATAAAATAGTAGCGGTACTCGTATATATGAACATTATATGGTTATATTATGAATACAACATGAGAGGAAAGAAAACAAACGCCACTTCAGAGTGGCAATCACAAAAGAAGAAGAAAACAAATGAAGTTATGCTATTGCAGCCTTATTGAAATTTGCATTTAAGATCATACTTCAGGAAGATTTTCTTTTATTTTTCTTCCAATCCAATTGTTTAATTTGAGAAAACAATTAAAGTATACATGCTATATATAAATTCTTCTTTTATTTTTTTTATTTATCTTCGAATCCATTTAAGCGTGACATTAGCTTGTTTAATTTGTTCTAAAACCCCCAAAATTATATAAATTCTCTGAGTTTTACAATTAAATGTATACAGGTTATATAATAATAAAAAATTTTGACGACTAGTCGACTACACCTCATAATAATTTGCTTGTGAGGACACAAATTGTATTATGCAAGAATCGGATTCAATCCACCATAACTGAGGTTTGATTGAGTACTCAAATAATAATAAATTGTGTTCAAGTTTTTTTGTTACAATACATTTTTGAAAATTGGCTATAGATATATATAAAAGTTCCAGCGTATCTATATTTATTGAACACATTGTCTAGAACCATTCAAACAAGATAATTACATACTCAAGATGACCAACAAACATACAGAATATAAATTCTAACATATCATGATCATGTTCAGATAATTTATAACTGCATAACATCTTCCAACTACTGATGTCTAAATAATTGACTATTTTAAATGTGATTACTAAGTCGTAACACATTTCATCGACCTGTCATTGTAAGACTCATTTCTTTAGTTGTGAAGTCAGTTTCACAGGCGACTGATCTTATTAATGGCTGCTTAAGCGGAGTAAGAAGTTGGTCCTCACTAGCCAGCATCATTACAATTTCAGTCATTGTGGGCCTGTCTTCACTATTTTCTTGCACACACAAAAGAGCCATCCGGATGCAACGTAGGATTTCAATGGTAGGATATGAGCAATCTAGTGCATCGTCAAGAAGCTCAAGTGATCTACCTTCCTTCCATAGTCTATATGCCTTTGACACAGGAATCAAACATTTAGACTAACGAACATTGCTTAATCCATAAAGAATAAAATTGCATGTTTTAAAGTTATACTGACCTGTACTAAAAGGTTTGAGCTCATATCTGTTTGATTGAACACTTGATTCCTCTTGCCACTCAAGATTTCTAATACTAAAACACCAAAGCTGAATACATCTGATTTAAATGAAAAAAGTCCATTTGCTAAGTACTCCGGCGCCATATATCCTCTGTATTTAAGAACTTGAAAATTAGTGATTCTTGTTAGATTATGACATGAATAAATTGTAAACTTACAATGTTCCAATTGGTCTTGTGGTTGCATTCATAGGAGCTCCATCACCTTCGAATATTCTTGCAATGCCAAAATCAGAAATCTTTGGAGTCATATTTTTGTCTAGGAGAATATTGCTCGGCTTGAGATCTCGATGAATGACTCTTAAGATAGAGTCTTGATGCAAGTATAGAAGTCCCCGAGCAATGCCATTTATAATCTCAAGGCGATTTTGCCAACTTAGCAATGCTCCTTTCGTTTTATCTGCACATACGAGTGTTTGAATAATTTGCTATATGACCAGAATAACACATGCTGACTAAATTCCTAGCAATTATGAATGAAGCCAACGAAATCAACTGATGTTGTTGGATAATAAACTCACCATAAATGAAACCATCTAAGCTCTTGTTCTCCATGTATTCTAAGATGATAAGTCTCTCATCTCCTTGAATGCAGGAGCCGAGGACACGAAGAAGATTTCTGTGTTGTAACTTGGCTATCAGCAAGAGCTCGTTCTGGAATTCACTTGGGCCCTGCGAAGAATGTCTTGATAATTTCTTCACGGCAATCTTTTGTCCATCTTGCAATTGACCCTGACAAAACATAACGTGCATTCAGAAAATCTGTACTAATTAGGAAGCTAAATATTACTTGTGAAGCGTAAAAAATATGTACATACCATGTAAACCACACCAAACCCTCCTTCACCTAGTTTGTTGTCAACAGAGAAATCATTTGTTGCAGCCTTTATCGTAGACAAATCATAGGAAGGCAGTGCCCCCAAGATGTCGAGCCGACCTGGCACAAAACCAGAACGTGCCGATAACTTAAAGAAAGTTGTTCACAATCTCAGAATTGAGCAATGAGAAAAACAACAGACCTGCTCCTTCATTACAAGGACCATAAGTCTCAGAGTTGATCGACCTCGACCTCGACCTCGGATCTGATGCATCAAAAGCCACTGTCGAGAGGCTACAAAAGTCGCCTGTTAGAAGAACACCAAGATGTTATTTTTTCTCTTGGAAAGAAAAATATTATTCCAATTTACGTAGAACAGGTGGTGCCAAAAGTCATTACCCTTGTCCCTCTTGGACGGGCACATCAGCAAGCTGGTATCGCCCTTGACCGAGGAGGATTCTGAACTAGTCTCACTGCAGTCTGAACACCATCAAAACTCCTAATCAGGAACATGAAATTTCAAACTGAAATCTAATCTCTTAAAATTTCATGTCGCAGCACCTTGTTTCCCTGCTCTGTTTCTCCTCCACACGAACACACTCAGACTACACAGTAGCAGAAATGCTACGAGCACAGGAACGGCGATCGCCCAAACAAGCTCACTGCGCCTCGAAGACCCTACAGAAATAGTTTATTATTGATTACAATATTAGAATTGTAATCCATTCATAGATTTAAGGAATAATTAATCACCTGCAAGGCGGATGTATAAAACATCCCCTCCTTCGGTAAAATTCCTGAGATCCACTAAATCACCTTCCCAAGTGACGCACCCGTTTTCCCCGACCAGTGCGTACGCCACGCAGGAGCAGTCGTTGGTGCACCGGTCGTTGCACGCACCCAGGCTCATCTGGCCTCGTATCGTGGCGTTCTCTGTGTCGGGCAGCTTCACGTTGGCTACCTTCAAGACTCTGTTCGACGCGCAACTCAACGGCTTCTTCCTGTCGCATCCGAGGCTTCCGTTCTTCGGCGCCGGCGCGAAGCCTTCCAAGCAATGGCAGGAGCTGGAGTAGTAGCCCCTGGTGCAGATGCTGTTGCGCCCGCAGCGCGCGTACCCGTCGCAGTCGTCCTCGGGCACGTTCCAGAAGTGCGACCACCGGCCGCTCTCCCAGTTCCACCGCTCGTATTGACCGGCGGCGCTCATCACTGCCCGCGACAGCGCCGACGACCCGGCCTTGTATTGAGTCGAGTAGTACACCATGTCACTATTGGACACGAAATCGAAGTCTAATTGGCTCGAAATGTCGCTTTCCTCCATCCTCGGGTTGCCGCTGAATCCCTGAGAGTTCCACGGACCCGTTCGGTAGATTTTAGAGGAGCCATTCCAGAGGAAGATCTCTGGAACTCCTCGAGTCTCCATCTTGAGAGCGTAGTTGCCCGGAGAGGGGTTGGTGACGCTCTTCCACGACACGAGCTGCCACGAGGTGTTGGTTAGGTAGTCAACTCCGAGCCTCATGCCGGGTAGGAGAGTGTCGCTCGGATGGTCGAAGCTCTGCCACAGAGTCTTCTTGCCGCCGCCACCGCCGCCGTCGCCAGCAACGGTCAGGACGAGATTGCCGGAGTCCAAAAGCTGCACTTGTGCTGAATTTTGAGCTGTGGATGTCCCGGTCGACCATGAAACATCAGTTCCATTATCGAAAAGGATTAGATTGCCATCGGAGGTGAAGTTGAGTGTTGCGGTGGAGGTGTTGATGGATTGGTTCCTATTGGCAATCCATACTACTTTGCGTTCCGTGAGAGAGGAATTGCTGTACCATATCGCTATGTATCCCTGTACTGAGCCACTGATGGGAGCGAAGAAGCCGAGTTGGAATATACCGCCGGAAGAAGTCAAGTTCTGGCCATTACTAAGCGAGCTATTTGGAGTCAAGGAATCGCCTGCACAAAAGTCTCAGAGATTATCATCTGAATAACGATTAAGGATTTGTAAGCCTGAAAATAAATTGGAGAATCAAAAGCCGTGAAAGGAATTTTTGCAATATTACAATTGATAGTATCAGAAAACAGAAATGATACGTACCTGACTGACAATGAACAATGGATATTGCTGCTAGTATGTTTAGGAACTGGAAAAGAAAGCGCTGCATCCTGGCCATGGAAATCTTACTGCATCTTGTAAAGTTCATAGCTTTCTTGGTGTTCCAATGCTGCTTCCTGAATCGGTTCACAAATCTTTGCTAACGTTGTGCTACTGCAACCCTCATCTTCTTATCACTTCCATAGAAGGAAGAAGCTATCATCATTAATTGGATGTAGAATTCTATGGTGACATTGAAGTCAGCAAACATGCTTTTCGAGATCTAGAAGGAGAAATGTGAACAAACGCAGTTGTATTTTATACAGTGATGAAGGGGCATATAACATGGTTATACATTACCTTGATTAGTTTCCTTCAAGATACTGGTAGTTTGGTCAGCAGAGAACTACAAAAGCGGCGTCAAGGCAATGGAGTCAATGGCGGTGGGCGTGATCAGTACTGCTAAGTCTACTTGCGGAAATTTTGCCAGTCCATTTCAACAACTATGACTGGAAACCCTGTCTCTCTGAATTAGCAATGGGACAGAGAAAAGTCCAACATTAGAATATTCTGAATGAAATTTCTTTCTAGAATGATGCACAATGCTAAATTGGTTTCCACGCGGATTAGGTGGTAACTGATTCACAACACTCGATACTGATGCCCAGTTTTTTTATCAAGGAGTTAAAAGATGCACACACATTTCATCGATCTGGGAAATTGTGAGATTCATTTCTTTTGATTGTGGGTCGCTTCAGTGGCGTAAGAAGTTTATCATCCCTAACCAACATCATCTCTAGACAATGTTCAGTATTTTCTTATACGGACAAAAGACTCATCCTTCCATTGCCAATATGCCTACAATAGGAGTCAAGTTTTGGATTAGGAGCATCCTAAGAAGAGATAAAGGACCGATGTTTCAAAAGCATACAGAGTAAAATCAGCTTGCTAAATCTTGCAATTGTCGAACTCTTTTGGTTTAGCACATTTGCAGCCTGAGCAATTGCAGAAATGTCTAGAACATCCATTCAAAGTCAACTTAATATAACACCAAAAGACTTAAAGACAACATTTAACCATGCAGAAGAGAAGCGATCGATCCCAGTTATAGAATTCAAACATCAAGACATAGCCGTAATCTTATAACTGCATGCCAGTATAATAAGTACAGATACCCTGAGAATAGTAATATGTCTCAACAGCATGATTTGTTTCTTTCTCACAATATCAACTGGGCATGAAATTCTACATTAGTTGAAGGGAACAAGGATACTTAACTTACAATCTAAAAGGTGACATGAAAATTACAAAGCAGTAGTACAAGGAGCACCTTTTGTTCAGATGTTGAAAGTTGCTATTACTAGTTCCAAACGACCAAACCTCAATCAAAAGGTGGCTTCAACGCCTACAAAATAGGATATAAAAAATGAGATGGACAAGTAAACAATTTTTTGCATAACAAGCTTATTGCAACAGAAGACTCACTGCTACATATCATTAACACTGATACAGTATTGTGATAACAATAAAATACACTACGAATGAAATCATTCTGTATTCTAGAGAAAATTAAGAGAAAAAATAATGATCTTTTTTGTTAGAAGTGTACGTAAAACAGTGTTGCCAGTAGAAGAAATATGAACAATACATGTAACAATTCGATATCCAGATCAGCATGAAACTTATATAATTCCCAAGCATTTCAGCAAATAGAGCACCCAAAAAGTTCTCATGTATCTGCTAGTTGAACTTGTAATTAATTCCCTGACTTATTTATTTCATGGTTGACCAGATAAGGTTAGCTAAAGAGTTGCAAGATGTCAAGCTGTCTAGAATTTTTATTTCAGAAGGAATCAAATTGTCAGTGCATAGGCTCTAATTCTATTGAAGACAATTTGATGCAATAATTCAGAAAACTTTAATTGGACTATCTAAAGGAAAGAATAAATAAAGAACCAAAACATAATCGCATAACATGTTTGTAGAAAGGCAGTAATATGTATCCAAATGCTCAAAACAAACTAAAATGGTCTGGAAAATATTCAGCAGAAAGATACAACTTGTGGGCCTCATATGATTAGCTGTGTTATCAAAGGTAAGGTATATCTTTTTGACGCAGCATGTGTTTGCTCCCATAGAATTGCATATGAATCATAGAGGAAAATTTTATTATTTTCCAAGGATATGAAAATTTCTTATCAGGTAGGTTGATGCCACAGTTTGTTTAATTTTAACTATTTGTAATTACATAGCCCAGCTATTTTTTTCTTAGTTAAACTAATTGAAGTAATACAGATCATGCTCAAAAACTACAACAATGACTTTGATCTTTAAAAACCTAGTTAAATGCAACAGAGGCAAAATGCACAATGAGGAAGTTAGCTCCTTCAGATATGGTATTGAACCTGGATAATTTGATGAACTACAATATCCAACAAGTTTTCAACTAATTCAAGACGCACAGGATATAATGTAGTTAGATGAAAATTCAATTCAGCACCTGATAAGAAGAGGAGAATGTTCCCTGTATTTGTAGAATCGTAGTTCATTTTCCACGCTAAGTAGAGAGATGAATGTCATTCAGTTGACGCAGTAATGTAAAAGTTACACTCTTTCACTCGAAAGCAATTCTATAGTTATGCAGTTGTGAGAACCAACTAACAAAATTTTTTTTTACATAATTGATAATATACGAGTATAAGCATCACAGGTATTGGGAAAAAGAAAGTCCTCATTGTTTTCCTTGCATCTCATCTTCTGGTTGCATCGGATTCCTATGTACAAACCTCACACGTAGTTTTATGTCTACTTTTCTGTTATTAAAATGAAAAACGTGTTCATCAAAACCATCGAATCGTCAAAATTCATCATCATATCTTCCAGTAACATACAACGTTGATCATATTGAAAGGAGAATAAAGAATAAGTTGTAAGTTGTTCTTTCAAGGGCAAGAGATTAACCTTTGAGCTATACGGTGGCATCGTGGTACTCTTCTTCTTCCAGGAAAGGATGCAGCTCAGCGTCATTCTCCGTCGACCCCCTTGGAGATGTCGGACTGCCGCCGTCAGCCGCGGCCCCGTCATCAGGATAGCGCACAACCACGACGGGGCAAACACAATGGTGGACGCAATAGTCGCTGACGCTGCCGAGCCGCCCCTTGCTTGTCCTCCTCGAAGCCCCGAAACCCCTACTACCCATGATCACGGCGCTGAGGCTGAGGCGCTCCACCTCGAGGCAGAGCCGCTCCTTCATGTCGTGGTCCTTAACAATGTGGATCTTGAATGGAATCTGAGCCTCCACGAGCGGCTGCGCGAGGTCCTGCGCCTTGGTTGTGGTGAAGGCGTCGAAGTCGTCCTCCAGCTTCCGCTGCGACTCCTCGGAGCCAGTGTCGTCCTCGGAGACAGAGAGGCCCACGGCGCCCCAGTCGGCGCCGTAGAGAACGCAAGTAGGCCGGACATGGAGAAGGATGACGGCGTCTCCCGGGCGAAGGTAGTTCAGCACGGCCCACTTGACGGCGTAGGCACTCTCGTCGCTGAGGTCGACCGCAATTGCGATCCGGCGATGAGATCCAGCGGAGGGATTCGCCGAGGCGATGGAAGAGAGGAAGAGGCTAGGGGAGGATGGGTGGACCGCTTCCTGCGCAGCCGAAACCGGCGAAGGCGCCTCGGAGTGAAGCGAAGCCTGCTGAGGGTTCATTCCGGAGAAAAGCTAGGGTTTTGTGGAAGCTGCGGCTTCTCTGTCCTTGCGAAAAGGATGGAAGATTTGGAGAAGAGATCTGGAAAAAGGGCGGTGGAATCGATTCGGTGCCCGTGGCTTCTGGGGAAGAAGAAAAGGCCACGACTATCCGTACACTCGTAGTATGTCTGTATTCGTCGACGGAAAAGCACAAGAAATAATATTAAAATAAACCATTTCGCACAAATATCCTTTCATGTTCCATTATTATCAAAATACTTCGTCATGCTACTAATTAGATGAAAGAAAGTTGTTAATTACCATTTCACCGCTAGTAGTTTAAATAAGCATCAAATGACACCTTAACAATCTCAAATCCATTATCATAATTCATAAAGATAATTTTGTAGAGTCTTCGAAAGTCAATATTTTACATTTTAGATTTGAATAATTGTTAATTTTTTATCTAAAAGTTAAAAATCAAATTCTCAAACCGATTCATATATATGTAGTTATATATTTAATTAATTAAAGAGAAATTGCATTATCATGACTTATGGTTTTTCATCATCAATAATTTGAATTTCTGTTCTACCTTTTACTGCTTTATAAGTTTATAAGATTGATCTATTTGTTTAATTTTATCTTATCATTACAGCAGCAACATAAATCTATTCGGCATATTTTTTTATATAAACTAGTAAATGTTCGTAATTAAGATATTTAACATTTAGAGAAAAGTATAGGTGGTTTGTTTTTTGAGATACAGTTTAAATTTTTAATATATTTTTACACGCAGTTTATTTAATATAAATCATGCATTCATTGTCGCATTCAATTTTCTACGGTTTGAAGAAATAAAGGTTTTACTAAAATAAAATGAAAATAAAACTGTCAAAGTGGACGTGCCGGAGTGGTTATCGGGCATGACTAGAAATCATGTGGGCTCTGCCCGCGCAGGTTCGAATCCTACCGTCCACGTTTTGTAACAGCAATGCATTTTTATTTTATTTTTTAGTCCAACTGTTATGGTGCAAGATCTTTCAAATTAAGAGAACATTTAAGTAGAAAATTAAATTTCATCTACGTGACACTTTAAGTGGGTTCGAAACACATGCGAAGTAATTTCTTTATTCTGTCCGAACAAACATGCAGCAAACTTAAACAATCAACAATTCATCAAAATAAATGGCGATTTAAGACGAGAAAATCCAACACAATTTTACTCCTCGCAATCCTTGAATATTTATTTGAATTTGTAATCAAATACATCCCTAGTTTGGGGTGTCTGTATTCAATGCTTATCCAGTTCCAACTACCATAGACGTTACTAACATGCGCTAAATAAAAGATGGTACTAAATGTTTTGCTCTGGGCAGCTTCTTTCCTTTTTCTGAGCTCCACGAGATCTCTTTTCACCGAAACCAAGATAATGAACTACAAATTTTCTTCCAGACAAAAACAACAACCTCTTTGATTTTTCTTTGATTTTGAAGCAACAAGCTAACACTAAATAAATCTTTAAAAATTTGATACTGATGGAGCATATTTAATTTGCCCAATTCATAATCATTTGTGCAAATTGAGCAAACAACAGATCAAAATTTAAGTTCGAAACTGAAGATTAAGCTGATGGAGAAGTAGATTGGAGATACGTAACTAATATTGCTCATCGATGAACATACTAGTGATGAGATAATTAATTACAAGGATAGCTTAAGCGAGAGATCAAGGGGAGTAGCAGCTGAGAAGGAAGAAGATGAATAACCAGGCGCCGCTGGGTCAGCAAACTCAGATGAAGCGCCATCGATGGATGCGCTCAGGCTGCTCGACGACGGGAAAAAATCAAACTCCTTGATTACCGTCCTCTCCTTCTTCTCTGATGGCTTCTACATGCAGTCCGAGGAGAAGACATCAAAAGAACGATATACAAGGTGACAGAATTCGAAAGGATTAGACTAGAGCAAAATTGGCGTGGGGTGATTACCAGATTGACAGCCATGGCGGCGGCGAGATTCATCTCGAAGTAATCAGCACCGTTGGACAGGTTAGAAGATTGATTGTTGCCGAAGAGACGTTTCTTCTGAAGTAAGTTTGATCGGAAAGAAGCGTGTGAAATAGGAAAAAGCCACTTCAAAGAGAGAGAAAGATAGATAGAGTTGTATAACTCACTCTGGCACAGAACTCGCACTGACCGGAGAGGCATTGGGTAATTTGGCTTGAAGGGGGCTCTAGAAATTGACCTCCGACCCGGAATCTGTCGTCCACCACCGCTCTGTGGTGGCCATCCAGCGCTAACGGATCCCCGAGCACAGATCGGGCGGCGGAGCCAGCAGAATCTCCATCGAAGGCCGTCACAGACGGCGGTTCCGTAGGGCGTAAAGGATAGGGGTAACAGTGCATTTGATGGCCTATGGTATAAGAGACGGGCCTGCCGTAAAAGGCTGAGGGGCCGGCGGCGACAGGGCTAAGCTGTAGGAAGTTGATGGGCGGAAGGTCGTGGTGGGAGGCGCCGAGCTCCTGGAGGCGGATCTGCTCTAGCTGGGCAACGCCGAGGCCGCGCTGCGGTGGGCGCTTCGGCCCGGCCGCCTTAGCCCCTCCGCCGCCTTTTCGAATTTTCGCCTTCGCCACCGCAGCGGCCACGGCGTAGCCATTGGCAGTGCCGCCGCCGACTCCTCCTCCGCTGGCGTCTTCTGTCTTGCTCTGGCTCGAGGGCCACAGGAAGAAGGACGTCGCCATGGTCGAAGCTTAACGAAGCGGCCGAAGACGCATCGAGTCGGTCGGCTATATATTGCGAGACGAGGGCAACGCATCGATCAAATTATGCGTACTGCCATTGTAAATGGTAACGGAATGGGAAGCGGGGGGGCCGTGGTCCCAGACAACGAACGGACGCGTGTCATAATCCTTGTGGCAAATACGAGTACGGTCTGGTCGAGATAGTGCAGCGGGTCCCACACTCTTTCTCTGCAGTTCTGCATTTTTTGTCTTTTATTCGCAAATTCGATGCAGTGCAAGTGGGACTCGTTGGAGCCGCCCGATGAAGATTCATGAAGAATTTCGACCGTTCCCTTTCTCGGCCTAAGAATGAGACGTCGGTAGCAGCGGTCCAACTGTATAAGTAGGCCGTAGGGTCATGGATTAGGAGGGCCGTGGTGGATTTGATGATGGCATTTTCCTAACCAGGAAGATTGATTCTTTGGAAAGAAATGTGATGATGGACCGTGTTTGGTCCAGATTGATAAATCCAAGTTTAGTCCAGGGGTTGGTGGTCCCGATCCAGGCATCATCTCTGACTCGGTGAGGATGGAGGCTGGCAAGATTGGAAGAGAGCAGAGGACGAACACTTGGTGGACGCTAGCGATTAAGAATAAGGACGATGAGACATACACACACATGGGCGAGTGTTGATGTTGTGATGTTGTCTATTACTGCGTTTTGCCGCAAAGGGACAGACCATTTGGATACTGACGAGACTGGCGACTCAGATCAGACCCAGAGAGAGCGAGGGAGAGCGAGGAAGCAGACAAACCATAGACAGCAGTCGATGCATGCAGCTTAGTGGCTCAGGGACCAGTCCGGGCAGCCTTTCGGTTCGCCATTGCCAGAGAAGGCGAAGCTCTGCAAGCGCAGGTACCCACACTGCTCTTCGTAATAGCTTGTCGCCTAACTCCTGCTTGGTGAAGTTCCCACAAAATCCAAATCCCTACCATCCATCGCGGGAATCCATCGGAAGGGAAGGATGAGATTGGGAATGGAAGGCGGAATTCAACCAGGTGGCAGATTGGGAACCGCAAGATATTGTTTGTGATCTCTCACCTGTTCGATAAAATTCCCCAAAGAAAAAAAAAATACAGTAGGAGGGGACCATCTCCGCGTCGTTCGACTGGATGATAGATACAAGGACAAAGGATTTGGAGAAGGCTTGCAATTGTAAAAGCAATGTAATAAAGGAAGAGAAGCAGCCCGCGCTAGTATAGCAATGCTCAAAAAGGTTGCGGGGACCGTAGGCTTTCGAGAGCCCAGCAAAAACAGCAACGCGGATAGGGAAAGAGAAACAGAAGATTGACTGTATCTGAACTGAGATCCGCTACCAGATATTGTGTTATTATTTGAGGAATATGGCGGAGCAACAGAACAAGGGTTTGATTTTCCTCACCTACTCCTATAATTCAGCGGTAGTAGTTCATTTCTCTTGGCTGTGGAGCTTGAGAGTCACATTGCATGAAGGGCTCCTACTCAAGTATGTGCACTGATCATTTATTATTGAACAAAAAAAATTGCACTTCTCCAACTGTGACACTATGCCCATCAATGGGGGCAATGAATGTTCCTTGCTCTTGCACAAGTTTGGAAGCTTCAAACATTAATTGAGCCATTATTGTCCTGCTATGCAGATATATACTTAGACTATTAGGACTCTATTTGTCATGCTTTCTAGATGTAATACTTGTTGTACTTGCCTCATTGGCAGCAACTTGACACTTGAAATACTTTCTGTTTTCAGCAAGCCATCTGGCAGTAACAATAATAGGATGCAAATGCTCATCTTTTTGGATCTTTGAAGACGTGATGTATGGAGAGAGGAATGTTTAAGACTAGAGGTAAGTAGCACAAACTTTGTCTGAAGTCCTTTTTTATTTGTTGTTCTTATTATTAGTTTAAATTGGTAAATTTTGATTAGGAGGTCCAGTACCTGTTAGAGTTATATATTCAATACAAAGTTTTTTTTGTATTATATCATGTTTTAGAGAGCTACATTCTCTACCAAATCCAATAACATATAGGTGATAGTTGAAGTCATTCATTTTAGTAGAGAATAATCTTTAAGGTGTATTTTATTTAATTTAACAGAAAATGTTTCCTAAAATATGTTTTATATATTCTTTTTAGTGTTTTATACAATAATACATGGGGAAAAAAATACTTAAGCCAACTTGTAAATTCACCTTTTTGTGAGATCTTCAACACACACATGTACTTGGTGTACAAGCATCTAATGTGGGTCATGTCCTGATCTTATCCTGCACTATGACTGGCCTAGTGAACAGTATTATATTGGTGAGGTGTTAATTGGATCAAGAAATGGAAAGTACTAAGTTGTTTTAGTCAAATGAGGAATAGGTGCATTAGGGTCACAAGAAGAGAAGATGGTACAAGCGCAACGGGAAAGACACATTTCTTTCCAAATTGGTAGTATAAAATCAGTCACATTTTACTTCCAATGACATAGGCACATTCTTAATATTTATTAATGGAGGAACCATTGATATATATATGATGTCCTTCAAGGGTGAGTAATACTTAATGTAGTCTTTTATACTGTTAAGTAATTGTTTGACATAACAATTTTTTACATAAAAATATTTATGTGCATAATTAGAATCAACTGACTGAAGAATTAATATGTTAAAGAAAATTAGAATCAACGAACTAATAATTATTAAACACATTATCATTATAGTTATATGCGATATATCAATTTCCCGTAGATAATTAATAAATCAGGATTGAAAATTATTAGTCATATATACAACATAAGGGGCATTATTAGGAACTTGATTGAATAACAGGGCTAAATATTTAGATAAATGTATTTATTGTACACAAAAAAATATTGAGTCAACTTAAATTTCTCTAAATTTTGACTCTGGAAGTGATAAACAATTGTGATGTGTAGCGTGCCGCTGCTTATCCGGTGAAAATGTACGTCCAACCATCAAAATACAGTTGTCATCACACTTCATGACTTGCCATGCCATGTCTACTGCATGCGTGCATGAGGCATGAAACAGTACGCGTCCGTACACGCTTCCCGCTGCCTCCAGTATCGATATTTTCCTCTTATTTATTCCACAGAACATAGAGCGATGGAGAGAATCTTCGACAGTAAAGGTTGATTCCGCTATATTATAAAAATTAATTCTTGCTTTGTTTCTCATTCGTTATTCATCTCGGGTCGAGTACTCAGGAATCAGGATGCTCTTTTCTTTTTTTTTCTTTTGATTTTTTTTTTGCAGAGGATGCTCGATAGGCTGTCGTGTCGAACCTCGATCCGAGACGGCTGTGCTGTCATGGGCATCTCTGGGTTTCATGTCAATGTCGCGGTAACTGGGTAACTGCCATGGCGTCCCTGCATTCGGTAGCTTTTCCTTTGTTTCACCCATTGCGTTAGAACCGGAACAAAGAAGAATTGATGCAGCAAAAACTAAGGGGGCGTTTGGTTTGGAAAATGTTTTCCATTTTCTATTTCTAGTTTTTCATTTTCTGATCTACTTTCAGAAAATAGAAAATGCGTTTGGTATGATATACTATTTTTTTAGAAAAGAAAATTGGAAAATACGTTTGGTTCGATAATCTAGAGTTAACTTGGTTCGGTAATCTAGAGTTAATTGTTTCCATTAGTTTTAAACTATCCCAACTATAGCTAGGAGTTAATTATTAAAATTTGATTAAAGCCTAACTTAAAAAAAAATCGCTCGCGCGAGGCCCGCGCGCGGAGGCGTCGCCGAACCTGCGTGGCGCCTCCGGCGGTGTCGCCGGGCTCGGCCGGTGCCTCCGGCGGTGTCGTCGGGCCCGGGCATCGTCGGACCTGTCGTGTTTCATCGCGGGGCCCAGGCATCGCAGCCCCGAGAGGCGCCGGTCCGCTCACATTCAGCGCGACATATGGAGGAATCCTCGCAATCGTAGAGGCGGAGGAGGGTGTCGGCGGTGACGGCGAAGAATGGGGTGGAGTCGAGGCCGAAGGAGCGGTTGACGTCGGCGTACCATCGATCGCAGGAGAGGGTAGACGGGGAGGAGTAGTCGAGCAGTAGGGAGCCAGAGGGGAGGAAAGCGAGCACGCGTAGGGCGGAGAGGGGAGATAGGGAGAGGCGGAGGTCGTAATCGGGAGTGGAGCAGGAAAGACGAAGGGCGGGGAGGGAGAGGAGGTCGAAGAGGAGGAGGGGTGAGGGAGAAGAGGTCGAGCGAAGTGGAAAACGCTGCGTTTTCCCATTTTCTGATTTTAAGCTGGAGGTTTGGAAAACGATCAAAAGTCGTTTTCTGTTTTCTTAGAAAATGGATTTCAATTTTCCAGAAAATGAAAATGAAAACGCATACCAAATGCGTTTTTCGTTTTCATTTTCTGGAAAATAGAAAATGAAAACGGAAAATGCGCCAACCAAACGCCCCCTAAGTTTTTTTTCCTTTAACTAAAAATTGGACCAAATTACTTGATATATCCACAAAACTACTGGAGGCAAGAGCTGCGCGGAATGACAGGGATTGAACGGGGAAGAACTCGATCGAAAGCAGCAGAGGCCAACGCTGACGTACGTAGCTAGTCACCACCCATGGTTTGAACTCCAGCAATTTTAATATCTGCTCGTACTTTGGACATCCAACAACACGATTAATTTATATCTTCTGATGCAATTATATTTCTTTTTGAGCTATAATAAGGAGACTCAAGACTATCAACTTCTCTTTTGAGCCTTGAAGAAGGACGATCAAAATTATCGAAGGAAGATGATTAATCTGTAATCTTATTAATTTGATTGGATTGCAGCATCCAGAATTCATTCGAATTGAATTATCAAAATTTTAGATTTAATCTTTTAAGATTTTTGATAAATTTTAAAAAATTATTTTCACGGTTTATAATCGAACCGAATTTACACTGTGGATACTCGGTATCCGCGAGACGTCAATTTCTCTAGGAAAGGAAGAAATCAATCAGTCTTGTCACTTCCTTAACCCTCAAAAGAAGGATTTTCCTCTTGTACAGCATTACCTGAAGATCTTCAATGGCGATGATACTCATCTGCATCTTCGACTCTTGGAAGAGGCAGGAAATAGCGAGGTACGCTTGGAGAGGTACCTATCTATGTAGCTTACTGCAAGGCAAGCGACGGAGGGTTTCAGATTGCAATGAGACTGCACCTGGTCACGGGGATATCGGCTGATGGTAATTAAAAAGGACTAGTTTCTTTTATCTTCATTTCTATTGACTATATCATGTCCATCGTTACCTTTAGAACCAGAGTAATAGCCTCTCTCCAGTCGCAAAGATCGATAGCACCGATCGTGGCAGATGTTATGTGGTCGCCCTCAGCAGCTAAGAGGTTCGATATAGACGACGAGCACTGCAGCTCTTCTGAGTTCGTGAGCTGGTTATCGAGATCAGACTCCATTCTTTCTCAAGTAATAGCAATTGAAGGTAAAAGTTGGATTTTTTGGATGGGAACAGAAGGGAAGCAGAAGCGAGGGGTGAGCTTTATAGTCAAAACTCGGTTGCCTTCTTCAATCTTGAGTTTTCTGAATAATTCCTTCTCTGCTTGATGAACGGTGATGGGAATGTAATGGCGACTGTATATTTTCCTAAAAAGTTTCTGGAAAATTGAAGGCGCATAGATAAAGAGTGGCAGGGGAGATTAGTGATATGTCGGAGAAGGGCACAGGTGTCACTGTAATGGCGGCGTAGTATGCAGTATGCTTGGTGGCGCCGACGGTGCAACGTGCGATGTAGAAGATAATACCAGCATCAAAGGATCATGCTCTCCATTGCATTCAACTCAAGTCTGCAGCAATCTAGTAAATAAAAGCCTTCCGATTTCGCCGCTGTTGGATTAATGCAGGAGATACAAGGTCTATATGACTGCAAAACTAAATCATCCCAGTTTCTTATTGAGGTCTTGACTTTGGGGATCGCAGAGATTTGATGAATTTTTATCTTTAACCTCTCTTCCAATCTTCCACCATTGCCAAGAATTGGCACAGAGACCTCCTTGCCTTGTTTCCTCATTGAAGCCAGCCTCTACTCTGTTTCACTTGTCAGAATGTAAAAGGAAATCTCTTCATTTCTTCCGCTGCCGCAAGTAGCAGTTGACAGCTATTCTGTAATGTCATTTCAAGCCAGTGCAGGAGAAAAAGCTGTTAAGTCCTTTAATGGCCGCTCGGCAGATCCTGCACAGGAAAACAAAATCTAAACATGTTACATGTTTTCTTCGAGCTTCAGAAGGTACAAGTACCAACTCAACAGGAAAATAGTTTCTTTTTTTTTTTTTTTTAGCAATACCAAGATCTTTTTCATTAGTTTTCCAAAAAGTGGTGAATGGTAGATAACGATCAAATGATGCTTGTTTCCATTAAATTATGCATGTCAAAGTTCTCGGAAAGCTGATTGAGTCGTCTTGATTGAGTCGTCTTACTAAAGTTATGCCATTTAAGTTTGAATCTTGGAACATAATTTTTGTTATACCATGAGACATCATATATGGAAAGATTGTACATGAATGAGTTCTAGAGAATGAGCATATCGATTCTTCTCTTAGGCATATATTTCCATCCCAAAATAGTGCATGATAGAAAGTTATTAAACCGATAACTCACAAAATCAGGATCATCCATCATCCTCAGTACATTGAAGAGCAACAGAATTGCTCACCATTCAATACATAGATCACTGGATCCACTTTTGACAGATTGTTTGGCAGCAATCTTATCCAAATTTGAATTAATATGGAATTAAGGTCGCGATTGTTGCATACCAGTTGCAATTTTCACAACACATCAAAATAAGGATTAAAATAGAGATTGAATTGCCTTAATACTTTGATTGATTCTCTTCTCCCCAAGCTCAACTCCTTTTCAAGACTTGCCCATCCTTACTTCTGTCTTGCATTTTTCATATCTGGAAATATTGCCTTATGTTTGTATAGTTTAATTTGAAATTGGATCTTATTTAGGTATTCTGGCGTGCTTGGAAAGTAAGTAAAGCTTGTCTTGGCTGTCTGTTGCAGGGTGTTGTCATTGCAAATTATGGTCCAACTATTCGAGCTAAAAATGGTTGTAAGGTTTGCTTATGTTTAACATGCACTAATATTGTTGAGGTTATTTGGTTTCTTCGTTCTTGAGTTGCATACATTTCCTCTTGAGATGCTCATCTACTTTCCAGAGGGTGGATTTTCATTTTCAGTTATTCATCTTCAAGTGAATGAACTGCACAATGAGCTTGTAACGATGCACTATATAAATCTCAGAGGTCCGCAATTCTTCAAGTCTGTTACAATTTTTTTTTTGAAGAAATTTGTGCGTCCATTTTATCGTAATGTGAATTAGTTTTCGATGTAATAATTTATAATAAGGTGGCATCTCCATTGCAGGATTATCATTGGGAAGTTATTCTCTTGGATCTATCACTTCGAACGTGCAACTGCAACTGCCCTTGTTGCTCATCTTTCCCGTATCACAGGCTAATGATACTGGTCCTGATAAAGAAAAGCTAAATAACTCCATGAAACAGCACAATATATCATATAGCTATCTGGAGGAGGACAAAAACAGACAGATTAGAGTGGAAGAATTGCCCAAAAAAAAATTTGCAACCAAAAAGTAGCTTTGGATAGAAAATGTACAGAGTGGGTGGGCAGACAGGTGAACACCGCCGACTGCGGCTTATAGCGAGTGGAGCCGATAGAGCGGAATGGGCAGCAAAAATGTGGAAGAGAGTACAAGTGCAACAGTTAAAGCTCCGGGCGGAGCACGAGGAGGAGGTGATGCCGCAGCTGAGTCGGCGAGTTGCTGGAATTGCAGGGAGTCTACGGCGAGCGGCATGTTCTCCTGGTCCGGGCTGCATTTGTAGTCCGATGACTCTCCGCCGCCATGGGGAGGGTGGGCGCTGTAGAGAACGGCGCGCAGGACGGCAGAGGCCGTGGGGATATATGCCGTCCGGTTCCTGGCCAGCAGCCACGTCAAGCCCATTAGTTGGCAGTCGCGGGCAAACATCCTCGCAGTCCGGTTCCCGCTTTCGCTGCTGTCGCCGTCGTCGCCGTTCCCCTTCACCTGCTCACGAAGAAGAAGCTTGAATTAAATCGAGTGTTCATGCAACGAGGCACGTAGAGGGATTGAATGTTGCATGTTCTTCATTTATTACTGGAGGAAGGAAGATTATTGAAGGAAGAAATTGCATGGGAAACCCAAGAAGAAACTAACTTTGACTTCAGAAATTCTGAAGAAATTCTGTTTTCTACAAAATTGAAGCAATTCCCATGACATTTTTCGAGCTGAAAAAGTTGAAAGCAAAAGGTTGCCGATCGGCGATCGCTTTCTACGCCATGCTGTAAGATTTCAAGTCGCATTCAAATTCTTTATTTTAGCAAAGGGATTAATCTTATTCAATTCCTTTTCTTGTCGCCAAACTAACAATTCAGTCTTTAAAATTTGAATAATTTGAGGAATTATTTTTGGTGAAACATCAAAAAAAAGATCAGAAAACATAGAACAAGCAATACTAACGAAGACAGAGAACAAGAAATGGTGCTAATTTAGATATACCTTCTCGAGGGAGTGCAAGCACCGGGTGCAGCCGGCGTACGACGCGTTCAGGCAGTCGCGCTCCAGCTGCCGTACCGCTGCAGTCGGTGTGGCGTTGCGCGGTGGATCCTTTCCGCCGCTGACGTGAAAGGCAGCCGGGCACCGAAGCGACCCGACCTGGTGGAGCCGGATGCCGCAGAAGCAGAGGACGGTGTCGCAGGTGGCGTTGGCGCGCGGCAGGCGGATGCCGCGCCTCTCTAGTGCGCTCTGCAGCGAGTCCACGCACTTCTGGTTATCGTCCGGCATCATCGGCCTTTCTGCGCCGGCGAGTCCTTGCGCGTCATCCGGCGGCGGCCGGACCTCGAGCGCTGAGCGCGCGTGCGCGGCGAAGAGCCACGCGGAGAGCACGGGGCAGCAACGGCTCCGGTCGAGGCCGCCACGGGCGCAGGCATCGTTGACCCCACCGAAAAGCTCGTCTGAGAGGTCGAGGTGGCAGACGCTCTGGTTGTCGCCCCGGGCGACGGGGAAGGAAGGAACGGTGGTGGAGTCGAAACCGTCGGAGCTGAGGGGGTGGGGCTCGAGGAAGGCGGCTTGCAACGTGACTCCAGTGACAAGGTAGAGGACGAGCAGCAAAGAAAAGAGGGAAGAGGGCATTTTTGTTCCTTCCACTTCCTTTCTGTCTTCAAGTTAGAACGGAAGGTTGGAGAAAGGGAGGAAATCGAATGGAAACACAAGGAAGGGAAGGGAAGCAGAGCTCTCCTCTCTCGCTATATTCCCTCTCTTTGGTTAACGTCGTGATGGGGAAACGGAAGAGGAGAGGAGAAGAAAGGAAAGAGGGAAGTACAGGTTTTTTAAACGGAGTCTGTGGAGGTGCGGAAAAGAGAAAAACAGAGGGAGAGAGAGCAGGAAGTGTCAATTGCGGTCATTTGTCTGCCAAACTGTCTCTTTCTCTCTTTTACACTGTAAATTTGGTGGTCGATCTCAATGATGATTGGATTGAAGACGCAGATATACAGTGGTCACGTACATCGTTGTTCTCACTTGACCAATTGGACCTCGAGCCAGCGTTCAAACTCAATTAGAATCCCATTCCAGTTCTTAATTTGATCCGAGTACAATTGACGAGTGCCTAAACTGCGCAGGTCACTTGTCATGGGGATATTCGTATGGCCACAAGAAACCTCTACGATTCCACTGGAGATGCTTTTATTCATAACTAGCTTTAACCAGTGAACCTGTTTTCATGTTATCTATTCATCTTCTTCTCCAGGCTCCGCCTCCTCCAGAGTTGTCGACCTTTACTCGTGGCCATCCCTCTCAGAGCAAAATCCATGACATAAACAACAGCACACTGTAGTCAAATGAATCAACACTGATCGTAAAGAAGAAAAATAATCACTTTTAGAAGTGAGTATGGTTGGCGACAAGGGCACAGCCGCCTTAAAGGAGAGAGTGTTATGGGTCAGTACGACCAGGTCAAGAAGGTCAAGATGTAGTTTAACTCGATGGCACGTCAAATCAGATACATGCTCTTAGAGCTGACAGGATGGGTTCTACATCTCAGCACAGGATCGACAATTCTTGATCTAGTACTTAGCTAAGTCGAGCAGATGATCTCGAATCAAGAAATTACCTCGGTCATGACCGAATAACTATTCGGCATATGACTCAGCTCAAAATTGCACCAACTCGAGCTCCCACGTCTGACTCGGCGTTAGGCTTTACGTCTTAGCTCGACCACCCCTTAGCTCAGTATTCTGCTCAACTCGAGCACCCAAGACCGACTCAAAAGACGGCTCAGGTAGGGGTCAAACACCTGACTCAGCGTTAGGCTCGTCTCGGGATCTCGCATTTGACCTCTCTCAAGGTTCGATTCCCATCACACCTGACTCGGATTCGGGCTTCCTCTGTCGACCTGTGCCCCACTCCCTCAGTGTCTTGCTTAAACGCTCAGTCAGCTTCGTTCTAATCATTTCTCCCAAGTGATATTAGGCAAGTCACCGCCAGAACGACACAGGCGATCATGTAATATGGTGGTTAACCTACTCCTTCATTAATGCAGTATGATGGTGTCGTATGATGCCGCATTAAGATGAATGACATGATTTTTCATTACTGTGATGGCGATAGAATGTTTTCCTTACTTAGATAGGATACCTCCCCTAACAAAATCTTCACTCAAGGATATTCTCCTTAATTAAGACAAGACAAGTTTTTCTTTATTTTCTCACCGCCTTCTATATAACTCCTCCTTTCCGATATAGGTACGCAAAAAAAAAAATCACATACACTCAATTAATATTCTTTACTAGTTTTGCTTCCTTCTCCTTCGAACCGATAATCGACTTGAACATCAGAGCAGCTGAGCCAGGACAACCCTAATCTCCGTCCTCACTTTCTTCTTGTTCTTGCAGCTTTTGGAGCTCATTAGGAGCATGGGGCCCATCGTTTTCCTAGCTCTTTTTCCTTAGCGGTCAACTTGCTAGCTAGGTGGCGGGTGACGTGCTCGAAAGGCGATCTCAACCGGAACAAAGAGAATGATAATAGTGATGATTCTATGAAGAAGATACGATGCGTGGAGGGAGCATACGATTTTTAAGAGGAGAAGATATAGTTTAATAACTATTTTATTTGCACTAAAATGTGAATGTGGAACTGAGAAAGAAATAATTGAGAAGTGAGAATAAATGAATCACTCTTTTAATTAATTTTAATTTTAAACAATGCCTCGATCATAAAGAACAAAAATAATATCTTAAACACAATCAACTTTGATTTATTAACAGTCGTGAATGAAGCTAGTAAATAATTTATGAAAGAAAAATTATATACAAACTTATCTAAATTTTGATTATGATTTCATTAGTTTATTTTTATTAAATACAAAAAATAAATATAATATTCTATATATTTTGATTAAACATTTGATTTAGTAAATAAGTATCTTAATAAAATTATAAAAATATTAGTTAATTTAGTTGAGCTTCATAACAAATCTCTAATTCAGTTCCAACTTAATAAATTTTTTAACAAAATAAATTGAAACCATTTAAATAAATAAATGAGTAAATCTAAATAAGTTGATTTGAATAGTCTGGCTTACACCCTAGCTAAACCTCTCAGATTTCCTTTCTCCTTCCCCTTCCCCTCCCTTCCTCCAGGTAAACTGAGTCTGAGACTGCGTAACGAGTAGACAAAGGGCAATTCTCTGGAGAGGTCAGAGGTGTCCGCTCGTAAGCAGCAGCGAGCACTCCCATTGGCATCCCATCGCAATTCGCATGTGGATGTGGGATCCTTTGGAGTTTGGACTACTCGCATGTGGATGGTCTACAAGATGCTTTGGCGCAGACTGCAATAACTCTACTATAGCCTAAACTTAGACAGACCTCTGGCGGCCATCAACCTTTTAGCTCGTTCGTTCAATCAAACCTAAACTTTAATTATATGAAATGACGGTATGATGGGAGAGGTTTTGGCCTTTACGAGATGGCAACAGGAAGGCAAGTACAAGAAAGAAACTCCAGCGTTTTTTACCACTCATCACATGCTTACCCATTATTTATTATAGAATTTCAAATGGGTGAAAGCCGTCAGAACCACTGCCACAAATTCGTGGGTTTAAACAAGTTGGAAAAGACAAAACCACCGTGAGCTGCAAGAACCGGTGCTGTTATAAATTAAACCTTTTAGTTTACTATAGATTAGTGTTTTGTGGAGTAAATTAAACTATTTAGTACAGAACAGTGCTTTTGTAGTGACCACATGATCAATAGCAAATGTTTAATTTCTCTGGGGTATCACTTTCAATCCTGCAATGTTCATGCAATACACAACAATATATTTGTTCCAGAAATGGAACAGGGAGGACTACGAAAGAAGAAGAAATTCAATCCCCACCAAAATTAATGCCATGCTTCAGCGAAAATTAGTACAAAAGGCCAACTCAAATCCCACAAAAATCAAGGAAGTGCCGGCGGTTTTTGTTGATTTCTCTCAACCGGAGATGCAGATATCTGTATTCTATAGGAGAAACCGATGCGAACGCCGAATGTAGTGGTTTCCAGTTCCCGAGTTCTGGTCTTTCGTAACGGTGATCAGAAAGTAAGAAAAGCAAAAGGCCATGTGGGTAGAGTAGGTGAAGCTGTAAAAAAAAAAGGAAAAGAAAAGGTAGCACAAGAAAGGAGAGAAAAGTTCAGTGACAGTTTAGCTCGAGATGCTCAGTGGATCAAGCGAAAAGATATCTAAGTGGCTCTTGAGGGTGCTCTTCTAAGCCTTGGGTGCAGCCATGTCCTAAATTTATCTCCCTTTTTCTCCACAAACCACAGTATGTTTTGGTTGCAGAATAGCAGCTGCTTGTGCTGCAAGATGGGCGTTGGGTCATGGGAGCGAGTCACTATAGTTACTCAGCTCCTTACGTAGTGCGTTGCACTGGTAATGGAAATCTAACAGCAGGCCAACAAGAGCTGAATATGCTTCGTACAAAGGCACAGTGGTAGTCTGCAACTCTGCAACTCCATTCATCCACTCCATCATTTTGTCCTGTTGCTGCCGCGCATCGCGTAGGCAGTGCATAGGAAACCACAACAGGGTGAGTTGCGATGTGCAGCCCCACATCAATCATGCACCTGACCACTACGTACTATTTAATGGAAGATTGTGATCTAGTTGCATTTTGCCACACCCTCAATTATATTATAAAAGTCGGCATAACTTTATAAAACAAAAAGAAAAAATGAGCTGGATAAGAGTCGAAAGTGACTCATGCAAGCCAAAACCTCTACTCCTCCCAGATTCTCCAATAATGCAATAAGGAATTAAGGTTATGGGCAACAGCACTAGATTATTAAAACCATGTGATTTGGAAATCTTATGGATAAGATAAGTTAATCCACCGGAAGCAGTAGTCCCAATTGCTTAACCACCGAGCCCTGCAGAAGATAATGATTAATAAAGTGCATCCATTAATAAAAAAAACCAATAGCTAGCAATGGATCCTGCCTGTACGATCCTAACATGGAATGGTTGATTTATAGATGAAGTTATATCACTTCCAAACTTATTGAATTTGAAATTATAGAATCAAAATTCAACTGAGCTGATAATCTTAAGTTTGGCTGAGCAACCCAGATAGAGTCTCTGTTCACAACATATATCCTTGTGAAACAATATAAATCAGTAATAAAATTTTCAATGTGAGATTAAAATCTCATTTACAATGGAGTCTCCTTCATCTATGTTTCGTTTCCATTCAAATTTCTAGGCAAGTATTAGATCTTATCTGCAAATGCCTCATCATAAGTTGAATGGAACAAATTATCACTTTAGGAGCTGCCAATTACCTGCAAATGCCTGTGAAATAATATGATAAACCTTCAATTGTGTTCATTGTGAAACAAATGATTGAGCCTGAATTAGCCAGCTGGGCTAGATCCTACAAGGACTAAAGATAATACACGTAAAGCTTCATCGTTAGTTAATTGTCTAACACTAATACAGGGATTCATCTAAAACGCCAAAAAACAAGACTATATGCAAAAAAAATCATTTGAATCTAATTACTTTACCAGTAGATCACGTACCTGTGTTTTGTGGATTCGACATGCCAGAAATTAGGCAAGAACAAGATTAAATAACTTAATTATGAATTAGATACAAGTAATTAACCTCGTCAAAACACCACAAAACGATATTACGTTGGGGCAGTCCACAAATAGAGCGAAGCCCACGAAGTGCTCAAGAGGAGAAGGTGTCGATGATTGTGGTGTGAAGCGGGTCGCTGAGGTGTGTGACCCAGTTGTTGAGCGGCCCCTTTCCGGTGGCGGCGGCCTGCACGGCGAAGCCCAAGAAGCCGACCATGGCGAGGCGGCCGTGCTTGATCTCCGCCAGCTGCAGCGTCGCCTTCTTCTCCGGGTCCGCCGCCAGCCCCAGCGGGTCGAAGTACGGCCCACCCGGATACAGCTTCTTCTCCGGGTCCAACTCCGCGTTCCTCTGGAACTCGATGTACCCGATGAGCAGCACTTCGATCCATATCAGTGTCGTCATGTTGAAGGGTAGGGGAAGCCCCAGGTACGACGACCCATCCACTAATTCCACCTAAAGCAACAATTCTTAACATGAATTCATTTCAAAAATTGGATTTTTTTTTATCGATTGGTGTGCAATAATTTTGAGTATGACCTTGCCGGCGTCCTGCCAGATTCTGATCACTCGAAATTTGGTGTTCAAAACCTCCAACCGACTAGAGATGGAACCGTATATAACAAAAAATTTCCCAGTTGAGTTATTTGCAGGTGTGCCGCAGCTTCCTGTCAAAGAAAATTCGATTCAATTCCAGATGGTGTTGTTCTACACAACAGAACTCTGATCCCAACCATCCTATTTAGGCACGACTGTTCATTTACTCTGGAAGATAAGCAATAGAAGATATATAATCAAATTACTCCGTGGTTATCAGTGCAAAACTATACAATTGCACAAGTTGAACCTCTGTTCAGCATTCATTCTATCACTCTAAATAACTATCTGGTTTCCAAACACTAGTTGGGTCCCCAGCAGCTGAGGTACATCACTTTCCTCAGCGACTCCTCCGACTGCTTGGCTCGCTCGCTGCATCTCCCATCAGAGACGGCGGAGGACATCCTCGCCGACTGCGACAGCGACCTCATGCGGCTCTTGGCATGCTGCTGCACGGACCTCAGAGCGTAGTTCCATCTGCAAAACCCTGCTTGATCCTTGAGCGCCTCCACTGCGCCAACGCTTGCTGCCACCAAAACCGAAGCTTTATTCACTAAAGCCATGCTATGCTTCGCTCTCTCTCTCTCTATGAGTTCTGAAAACAAACACTTCTTGTTGCCAGGAAGATGAACAAGGGCGAGGCTTTATATAGAATTGGCTCGTCCTCGGTTTCGGCTTTCCGGTACCAGAAAACAGGGGGCTGTCTTCCTTTTCCACTGGCCCAAACCTGTGGTTTCAAGTCTATCGGTTCAATTCTTCATCCTGTCTTTTTCTAAATTTATCTCCACAATTAAGCACATGACAAACAAGATCAGAATTTTCTATCCAGAAATTAATTAGATGCCCACAGACACCGCAGCAATGACCAATTGGAAACTACTGAAGACTGATACGTGCCAGTATTATTATCGGATTAGAATACGACAAACTCAATGACGGATGACTTGATGCAGTAGCGGAGCGTGGAGCAGATCCGGACCATAATGTCGAATCTTCCACAGCTAGATCTACCCAATCGATGAGCGATAACATCCTGATTTAGTATAGACGAACGATTTTATTTGTTCTGACAGATAGTGCGTGTCTTGAAGCGCGCACCAGGCTGAAACAACCGGCTAATGAATCAAAACCAGAAACCGCTATGGCAGTTCCGATGGTTTTGAGAAAACAGCTCTTCTTCCTATATAATGAACTCCTTCCCCATCAATCAACGTCCTGCAATCCGCCCGCCCATCGAAACCTTCCCGTAACATCACAGGCTCACAGCTCCGACAAATAGCGAAGACAAATCTAGAAATTTCTGCAGAGTTAAACGCCTTCGCCGGCGACAGAACCGAAATCGCAGCAATAGACGAGAAGAGGTCAGAGAGAATGAGTCATCTGACGCGTGTCTGGATGGCGGCGAGCGTGGCGGTGGTGCAGGGACACTCCGAAGGCGGAATCAAGTCAACCGCCGTCCGCTGCTCCCTCCAAAGTGCCAGCGACCACCTCGCTTCGGCCTCTGCGGCCGCAGTAGCGACCGCCGCCGGGTTGGGTGTCGGACGAGCGCTGCGAGGAGCCGGCCCGGAGGACCGGCGGAATCAGGCGGACGACTCGCTCCGGAAAGCCATGTACCTCAGCTGCTGGGGTCTTTACTAGGGCCTCGATTTCCCACCGGAGATCTGACCGGCGACCCACGGCCACGAGGAGGTTCTAGCCACGGCGCCGGGTTTTTTGGGGCGTTAATTTCATACACTCTCTCGGGGATGAGCGTGTTATCGAACAATGTTGTCGATGAACTAGTGTGAATATTATGCATGTATATTTTTTTCATGCTCTCCTAACGGAGAAATTGAGAAGATAAAAATAAAATAAAGATTGTCAGTGAATAAAATAGCTGAGAACATATTGCATTATTAAAATCACTGGTAGGAAAATCTACGTCGGAGCAATGAACGACTGAGCTCCAGATTGCAATAGCAGGACACTTGGAAGGATCGTTTGTGGAAGACGCAATAATTAATATATGCCGTAAAAGCCAAGGCAGCTAAAAGGTGGCGCAGGCCCAGAAAGCTAGGCGAGTGCGTCACGTGAGGCGCGTGATTTGGGAGGTGGCTGTGGCGTACAACGTGTGGTCAGGCGAATCGATCTGCGTCGGTTAGTTGAGCTACGGTTGCACGTGACCAGCAATGCTACGTGGTGGAAGAAGAAGAAGAGTTCGTGCAGCAACAGCAATGCGGCAAGTGTCCGTTTGATGCGGGGTAGCCCGTGGCAACAGTTCGATGAGCCAGAACTTGTGGCTGGGTTCCACGTTCTGATGCGTAGCCTAATTATTTATATTAAAAAACTTAAAATAAAAAAATTAATATATATATATGAAATACTAAATTCGGCTTCCATGGTCAAAGTCGGTGAGGTCATTCATCCTGTGCATTTATTATTACGATAACTTTTGCACAGAAAACAGTCGGTTGTGTTCTTCACGTAAAGCTCGCTTAAAGATCCCTTCCATAAAATATTTATTGTTCAGATCAAGATCAAGGCGTTTATTGGAACGGTGAAATAGAACACCAATTTTCCGCTCGATGAACAACCCATTATAGCAAACATTACCACTGCGTCAGATTTATTAATATTATTTACTGAAGAAAATTTCGTCTCTTTTTTCCTTTTGTTCCGACTAATTTCATTCTTTAGGAGCCGCAGATCGTGGTCAAGTAAATCATCGATGAACTATATATCTTCAAGATTGATTGATTTTCTAATCTAGTGAAGGGAGCAAGATGTCCAGAGTTTTGGCTGATGAAAGAGACATTCAGATTATCTCGATCAGAGATTACAATGGACGTCAAAGCAAGATTCGACGTAGCCACTCCGATGTATTAGAATTCCATGTAAAATTAAAGATAGAAGATATAAAATTAAGTAGAAAAAGCTTTGTGTAGTTACATGGGAGAGAAAATTTTTTTCCATCAATTACCTTCACCACTGTTTACGTAGAATCTCTACGTTGGACGTGTTATTCTCCTTCATTGTCCTGGTATGGTATGGGTCAGTGGAGAGATCAAATCTAATAGTCGTTATTGGTTTCTCCATTCATCATATGCCATGTGTCCGGTGGATGATATCTAGGAGACTAACTCTGATAATTGCATAACTATTCCGACATCCATAGAATATTAAGTATCTTAGGAATATTTATGGTCGATGTTCGTCTTAAGGGCAACCAAACCGAAGGGGTTGAGTGACCTGAGTCATTGGGAGTTGAGTGACCAAGTTGAAGGGGATTCAAGGGGCCTGAGCCCTTTGGGAATCAAGGGGCCTGAGCCCTCAGGAAACCAAGGGCCTGAGTATTCGGAAGTCAAGGGAGTCAAAGCCCTTTGAAGTTGGGTGATCTTAGGTCTTTAGAATCGAGTGACCGAATTGAGAAAGGAGTTGAGGGGTCTAAGTCCTCTGGAGCTATGTGACCTTAGTCCTCTGGAGTTGAATGATCGAATTGAGGAGGGAGTTGAGGGGCTTGAGCTCTCTGGAAGTCGAGGGGTCTGAACACTCTGGGAGTCAAGGGAATTGAGCCCTCAAGAATCAAGGGGTCGTTTGAATCTTCACCTATACTTGACTTTAATCTTTCAATTGTGCTTGATTATTGACTTGACGCTATTACCTCTAGGTTCTTCTTTCCATCATATCACAAGCCTACCCCTCGAGTTTAGTTGAAGGAGATTCAAGTTCGATTGACTGAACTGAGATGATTGTAGCTTGACAGTCGATCCAAGCCTAGGGATGGCACAACACCAACTTTTTGCCTTCCTTAGGATACCTTGATAATATGCATCATTAATGCAGGCGATATGCGTGATCATGTTTGAGATCATCGCATCATATCTAATCATTAATGTTCCCTCATCTGAGATTGACATGTGTTAAGGTTGTGCAGGACGCATGGTCTGAGACTGTTAGTGCAGGAAGCACCAGCAGATCAAACCTGAGTTTTGATTATGGAACTAGGATCAAGTTAAGTATGTGGTTTGACTAACTGAGTTGAAATGAGAATGCAGAAAACATATTAAGTCATAGTGCGGCTAGGCATGAAGACTTGGCAGAGTCAAAGTGCACCAGGCACAAGTCTGGACTTGGTCAGGAGGACCAAAGTTGCAGATGAAATGGACTTGGTCAGGAGGACCAAGTTGCAGAGAAGAATGGACTGATCAGGAGGATCAGTTGCGTTCAAGTCCTGGGGGGCAACGACAGAGCCGAGCAAAAGTCCAACGGGTCAGGAGGACTTGGTTGGCATCAGGTAAATTCTCCCGAGGGGAGTGGGTGAGGACGCGTTCCTACGAGGAACAGTAGGCGTCGGTCTAACCCAGGATTTCACTGGAGGTCCGAAGTTAAGACTCGGAGTTGGTTCGATGAACCGACTCAATACTTTTCATGTTATATGTTGAGCTAACTTTTGTGCAGGAAGAAAACCTTGACGAAAGCTAACTCCGGACGAAAAACTCAGTTTTTCGGGTCTGGAGTCGACCCAGATGAGCTCTGGAGTCGACTCCAGCCGACTCAGCCGAATTCCGGAAGTCAACGCGTCAAAGTCTTCGCCAACGCAACTAGAGTCGACCCAGATGGGCTTCTGAGTCGACCCAGGTCAAAGATTTATCGCCGCTGCAGCCACCGCGACTGGAGTCGACCCAGAACCGGAACAGAGTCGACCCAGGAGAGATAAACGACGAAGCGGATTAAGTTTTATCTGCCACGTCAGCTGGAGTCGACCCAGATGGCGATCTGAGTCGACTCAGGCCTAGTATAAAAGAAGGCCGCGAGCAGCCCTCGAGACAACAACTTCCAACGCCACTTTCGCTCATTCCCGTGACTCCAAAGCTCTCCAAACTCGACGTCGGTGTTGTGCCTTCTTCAAGACATCTTCCCAACACACCGAGGCGACAAGTTCAACTTCCGGGGAGCGAACGCGAGTATCAAAACTTCGGTAACAAAGCGTGTACTTTAATTTAAGCAATCTTTTGTAAACGATTTTGTACCGAGATTTTTTCGACACACTTGCTGCCGTAAAGGGGCAAGTGCATTAGTGGATTGCCCAAAGTAAACGGTCGAAGACCGTGGGCCTTGGAGTAGCAGCGTAGCGCTGTGAACCAAGTAAAAACAAACGAGTCTTTTACTTTCTGCACTTAACCTCTGTTTCTTGCAAATCGCTTTTAACTTCCGCTTCCGCACTCGAGTTTTATCGAAAATCAAAAAGCGTGCAAACACGCTATTCACCCCTCCCTCTAGCGTGTTTTCGATCCTACAGAGACAATTATTGAAATTCTATCGGCTTGGTTGCAAGATCGAACGGCTTAGGGTGACGTCCTGCCATTTCATATTTCTGATCCAACGGCTAATTTTTTTTTTACACTGGGTATATTAGGGCTAGCGACAAAGGAATGGTCGTTGCATTGACAAAGTCTTTCGCCTTTCAACATCATCCGACGATCTCTATAATTTTGCAAAAATGCCTTTTGTTTGTAAGTCTCTTATGTCTTTCGTTCTGCTTCCGTTGCATTATCATCTTTTGTTTTTACTTCTCATCATTTTTCCTTTCTTCTACTTTATTGTTTGACCCTCTTGTAACTTTTTAGACAAAAATCTCGAGCTCGCACAAAGGGTAGAAAGCCCATTACTTTTTCCTTCAAACTTGTAGGTTATATTCTTGTCCTATCGAGTGGCACTCGGAGCTACTGAAGCAGTCGAGTTTAGGTCAATATAAATTAGAACTCACATATCTTATTACCTTCGAAGCTCTATCGGGCCTGCAGTTCAATGTAAAAAGCTTGCTTGAGGAGGGCTTACTGTTTTGCATAGGCCTGAGTCCAGTAGGCCCCGAGCTCCACGATACATTTTGTAAGACTTATCTTATCTTGATTTTATATGAGAGATAATTGAAAATTTTTCTTTTATCGTGCAACCGAGATCATGTTGAGAGCTTCTATCAATAAGTGTATGAAGTAGTCAGCGATCGAACTAGAAGAGTGAGGTGTCTAACTCACTAGTCAGTTGGATGATTAGCATGAGGCTTGGTCCGTTGGATAATTGGACGACCCAAGTTCCAACTACAATAGCATGAGTATTATTGGCCTAACCCCTAGCAGTGGTTGACCCGATTTCTCTAAGGAGTTGGGGGAGTCATTTAGAGTATTTAGGAGATCAAATCTGACAATTACATAATCGTTCCGCCATCCATAGGATGCCAATATAATTATCTTGAGAATATTGTATCATCGTCGCTTGTCTTAAGGGCAACCAAACCGAACAGATTGAGTGGTTTGAACCCTTTGAAATCGAGTGATCGAGCTGAGGGGAGTCGAAAGGCCTGAGCCCTTTGGGAATCAAGGGGACGGAGCTTTTTTGGAAATCGAGAGGTCTTAACGCTCATGAGTCGAGGGGATGAACCCTCTAGAAGTTGAGGAAGTATGAACCCTAGATGAGTGATCTTAATCCTTTGGAATCGGATGATGGAATTGAGGAGGAAGTTGAAGGGTCTTGAGTCCCTGAAAAGCGTATTAGAACAAAAGATGGATGCAAAAGAATAAACTTTATTGATCATGTTGCATCCCTAAACGATGCAATATATAGAGGTTTACATAAACCAGGTCAATTGACCAATTCTAAATTAACGGACAAAATCTAAAAATAATAATTAATAATATTAAAATTACTTAGCTTCTATTACCCCCCGACAAACTTAACGGGAGATCTTTGACGTTGAGTTTGCATCTTAGCTTGCCGAAACGTTGTCCGGATAATGGCTTGGTAAAAATATCGGCAATTTGATCTTCTGCTGAGATGTATGAAACAGATAATTGTTGGCTAGCCACACGCTCTCGAACAAAGTGAAAATCAATCTCAACGTGTTTCGTACGAGCATGAAAAACCGGATTTGCTGTAAGATATGTTGCTCCAATATTATCACACCAAATTTTCGGTGTAGTTTTCGAGGCAAGATGAAGTTCTGAAAGAAGTGATTGAATCCAAATAAGTTCTGAAGTTGCATTAGCTATAGCTTTATATTCAGCTTCAGTGCTTGAACGGGATACAGTGGGTTGCTTCTTCGAATTCCAAGAGATAAGATTCCGGCCAAGAAATATTGCATAGCCACTGGTAGAGCGTCTATCTTCGGGAGAACTTGCCCAATCCGCATCACTATAGGCATGTAAATCTCGTGATGAGTTGCGATATAAAAGAAAACCATGTAGAATAGTGCCTTTAAGATAACGAAGTATTCTTTTCACACTTTCCCAATTTTGTTCGGTGGGAGCATGCATGAACTGACAAGCACGATTGACTGCAAACGTGATATCAGGACGTGTAATAGTCACATACTGTAAAGCACCAACGATACTTCGATAGATCTGGGGATCAGACATCGCTGAGGTTGAAGATGATGTGACAACGGTATTTGTAGCCATCGGCGTAGAGACCGGTCGTGCTCCATCCATTTTAGCCTTTTGAAGAAGCCCAGTGATATATTTGGTCTGAGAGAGAACATAACCTTCTTCATGCGGAATAAGTTCAATGCCAAGAAAATAATGAGCATTTCCTAAATCTCGAATAGGAAATTCTTGGTTAAGAAGACTTAATAGATTGTTGATGCCCTTCTGATCATTGCCAGTTAATAAGATGTCATCCACATAAATAAGAAAGAATATCATGGATTCATCATTGTGTCTATAGAAAAGAGAGGAGTCAGTTTTTGAACCAGAAAATCCTTGACTCTGCAACCATTTGGATAATCGATGAAACCATGCACGAGGAGCTTGTCGAAGACCATATATGGATTTCTTGAGGTGACATACATGAGACGGAAATTGTGGATGAATAAACCCAGGTGGTTGTTCCATAAACACCGTCTCCTCAAGATTACCATGAAGAAATGCATTAGAAACATCCAATTGTCGGATAGACCAATTAGAACTAATGGCAATTGATAATAATAATCTGACAGATGTAATTTTGACTACTGGGCTAAAAGTGTCATTGAAGTCAATACCTTGTTGTTGACTAAAACCCTTTGCAACAAGCCGAGCCTTATATCTTTCAAGAGAACCATCAGCGCGATGTTTAAGACGGAAGATCCATTTAGAGCCCACAATATTCATAGAGGGAGTGCGTGGAACTAAGCTCCATGTTCCATTGCGAAGAAGTGCATCAAATTCCGTTGCCATTGCATTACGCCAATTCGGATCTTTGTTTGCTTGTGTAAAACAAGTTGGTTCAATGGTTTTCGAGGAAACCACTAGAGCTTGAGGAAGTGGATGCCGAGTAGCCATTGAGCATCGTGCATATATGTCACTCAAGGAACGCATGCGACAAGGAGTATCACCACTTGTTGATGTTGAAGGTGAGTTTGATGAAGGGGTTGTGTTATTTGATGATTCTGAATGAGGAACCATGTTTCCTGTAGGGGGAGATGCCTCCAAAATTGGACATGGAATAGGTTCTAAGGCCTTGTCACCCCTGAAATTATTAGTCCGTCCAGCTCGTACTGGAGAAGACACATGAGGCGATTCAGATGACCCAGATGAATTTTCAACAGAAGCTGGAGCAGGCCCTAGAATGCCATCACCACCTGTATTTGTAGCAGGACTGGTCGGAGCAGCAGTCTGTGAGAACTCAGAAGAAATATTAGGTGGTGGTATTAAGAAAGTTCCATTATTCCCTGAAGATGGAGGTGCAGTTGAGGCTGTAAAAGGAAATAGAGACTCATCAAAAATAACATGTCGAGATATATATATACGCCCTGTCGGAATATGCAGACAACGGTAGCCATGGTGCAAATTACTATAACCAAGAAAAACACATTGTTGAGAACGTGGATTCAGTTTATGTTTAGAATAGGGTCGGAGCCATGGATAACATGCGCAACCAAAGATACGTAAGAAGGTGTAGTTAGGAGTTTGATTGTAGAGTTTTTCCATGGGACTTTTATGCTGAAGCAACGGAGTAGGTAGACGATTAATAAGATAGACTGCAGTTTGAACTGCATCATCCCAAAATTTAAGTGGAACTGATGCATGATTGAGAAGAGCTAATGCAGTTTCTATTATATGACGATGTTTCCGTTCAGCAGAGCCATTTTGTTCGGGAGTGTGAGGACATGAAACTCGATGAAGAATGCCAGAAGAATTTAGATGACGATGAAGGGCTTGATATTCTCCACCCCAATCAGAATGGAGAGAAAGGATCTTACGATTAAAGAAACGCTCCACATGTTTTTGAAACTGACAAAAGATATCAAGCAGGTCAGATTTTCGTTTCATGAGAAAAACCCAAGTAAATCTACTAAAATCATCAATAAAAATCACATAATAGATAAAACCTTGGTTTGACAAAACAGGAGCAGGACCCCAAACATCAGAGTGAATTAATTCTAAAGGAAATTTAGACACATGACAAGAAGAACCAAAAGGTAATTTATGACTCTTTGCTTTCAGACAAGCATCACAAGAATGAGATGAAGAGGATAAATTGGTTGGTAGATCAAACTGACTGATGATGTTCTGAACCAGACGTAAAGATGGATGTCCCAGACGTGCATGCCAAGAGGCTTTATTTGTGCGTTCTCCAATAAGCGCTTTGGTGGAGGTAGGTTGCAAGTGATAAAGACCATCTTTAATTTCTCCTCTGAGCAGGATGGTTTGGGTGATGGGATCCTTCACAAGACAAAAATGAGGATGAAATTCAAAGAACACATTATTATCTAGAGCGAATTGACGAACTGATAGTAGATTTTTAGTAATAGATGGAACATGAAGAGTATTGCGCATGTAAAAGAGACGACCAGATGAGTGAAAAAATGTGTTTCCAAGGTGAGCAATTTGCAAACCTGAACCGTTGCCTATTTGTACCGTGTCAGGACCATGATAGGAGGTGGCCTCTGTAAGAATGTCATAATTTGATGTGACGTGATGAGTCGCGCCAGAATCTGGATGCCACCCTGATCCTGAGGAATCCGCTGTAGGTGTATAAGAATTACTTGTAAGAGAGAATGCCCCAGGATAAGATGGAGTTGATGATGACGCTCGAGTTGAGGATGCAAAACCACCACTAAAATTTGAATCAAATCTCTTATAACATTGATGAGCAAGGTGACCATTCTTGAGACAGATTTGACAACGGCCTCGACCTCGACCTCGTCCTTGACCTCGTCCTTGATCTTGACCTCGGCCTCGACCTCTATTTCGTCGTCCTGGACTTTCTTGATGATGATGAGTGTTGTCAGATTTATAAGCCGATTGTGCCGAAAGAGCAAAAGAATCCGAAACCCTGTGAGATTGCAATTGAAGAAGTATCTCATGTGAAGATAGTAATCCATGTAGGGTATTAAGAGACACTTGATCAATGCGAGTAGTTATGCTGGGAATAAAGCTGTCATATTGAGGCCCCAATCCTGTAAGAACCTGAACCACCAAATCTGAATCTGAAACAGGATGACCAATCGCAGCTAAATTATTGGCAATTGTCTTTATAGATTGCATGTATTCATTGATAGACTTTTCTCCTCGATGAGTTGATTGTAATTGCATGCGCAGTTGAAGAACACGTGCTTGAGAATCTGAGGCAAAAGTTCGAGCAAGAACCTCCCATATTTGCTGAGAGGTAACAAGTCCTACAATCATAGGAAGTATAGATATATCAATTGTCGAAATTAACCATGTCATAATAATTTGATCCTTCTTGCTCCAAATGGCATAATTTGCATCGGCTTCTTGTGGCTTGGGAGAAGAACCATCAACGATGCCAAGTAAGTCATGAACTCGTAATAGAGAAAGAAACTGCATCTTCCAAAGCATATAATTATCATTGGTAAGTTTGATGGGTAAATACGCCATGGCATTTAGAGGCAAAGCAGAAGATTGCATTGAAAAATTTATATCGGCGGTCGATGATGGCGAAGAATTATCTGATTGCAAAATTGCGTAGATAATAAAGAAAATGATGGCACTGAATTTGCACCTTCGGATTTATCCCCTTTTGCTCAAGGAACAAGGGGTGAAGGGGCTTTAACAAACGAGGATTGGGTTCCAAATTCTTGGGTACAGCGCCCAAGCACAAGCAATGAAAGAGCCCAATTTTTTCCACACGTGGAGCAGCCCACTCCTTCTCCTTCTTCTTCTCTTCTCCAACGGCAGAAAGGAAAAAGAAACAGTGGGCTTCCACACGTTGAGCAGAGTACGCGGAGGTGAAGTGGTGGAAAGCTTTCCTCTGCAATAGAAGCGACGTCCTCCCAAGGGAAGCCGAACAGGGCAAGGGAGGGCTCTGTTTTCTCCGCAGACAGGCCAAATCGCGATCAATCCAGCGAGCGACGCTCGCGGGCAGCAGGTGGCGATCGGCAATGGTGTCACGGCGCAGAACGTCTGGACCCGCGGCGATCTGCAGGCGACGTTGCTGCGGCGATCTGCAGGTGGTGCGGCGATCTGCTGCACTGCGTCGGCGATCTGCAGGTGGTGCGGCTATCTGCAGGTGGTGGCGATGGCGGTCCAGTGTTGGCGGCGCGCTCAGGCGCTGGCCGCGCGGAGGATGCTTGCTGAGGTCGCACGGCAGAAGGGGGGACGGCGATTGCGGTGCAGAGCAAGAGAGAAGAGAGCAGGGGAGAGAGAGGCGGCGCAGGGAGAAAAAAAAAAATTAGGGAATTAGGGTATCCCGCTCTGATACCATATTAGAACAAAAGATGGATGCAAAAGAATAAACTTTATTGATTGTGTTGCATCCCTAAACGATGCAATATATAGAGGTTTACATAAACCAGGTCAATTGACCAATTCTAAATTAACGGACAAAATCTAAAAATAATAATTAATAATATTAAAATTACTTAGCTTCTAGTTTCAATGTCTAAATCAACGGCTGCTATTTGCCGTTCCATATCGGTACGCGGATTGGCTCGATAGCCAACGACGCTTCCCACCTTCTCAATTTAAACCCGCTTCCTCCTACCGTCTCGCATCCACCTTGAGCTTCTTCTTCTATTCCTCTGCTATTGGAGTCTTGTGTGATTAGCGGAAGCGATGGCGGGCGGCGCGATAGTCCACTCTGGCGGTGGCAAGGAGTACCCGGGCAACCTTACCGTTTACGTCTTCTTCACTTGCGTCGTCGCCGCCACCGGCGGTCTCATCTTCGGCTACGACCTCGGCATCTCCGGTGAGCATATATTTGATGTTTGTTAATGGTCTCTATGTCTGCTTGAATAGTTTGGATATGATGGTGTTGGGGGGTTGGGTAGGTGGAGTAACTCAGATGAACTCGTTCCTGGAGAAGTTCTTCCCCGACGTGTTCCAGAAAAAGATACGGGACACCAGCAACAACAAGTACTGCACGTTCGACAGCCAGCTGCTGACGACCTTCACGTCGTCGCTGTACCTGGCGGCGCTCATCGCCTCCTTCTTCGCTTCGACGGTGACGAGGGTGTTCGGGCGCAGGTGGTCTATGCTCGGCGGAGGGGTCACTTTCCTCGTCGGCGCCGCGCTCAATGGAGCCGCCCAGAATGTGCTCATGCTCATCCTTGGACGCATCCTCCTCGGAATCGGCGTCGGCTTTGCCAATCAGGTCGGTCTCCATCGTCTCGGGCGAACAAGAAACCTTTACACTTTTGCTCACTTTTCCAACACTTTTGGACACTGTGAAACTGAAAGAACTGGAAACAAGCAAAAAGGCGTGAAACCAAGTGAATCCAAGAGCAACTTTTTCCGTCATCCCTTTTCCCACCGATCAGCGATATTTTTCCCTTTTTTAAAATTATTTTGTGGCTCGATTTCTGTTGGTTTGTTTTATTAGCTTTCGCGCAACTGTTTGATTGATATACAACATTAGCGTACAATTGTGGTTAGTAAAGAGTTGGCATCAATCAACATTGGGAATCTTTTATTTTCTTGGCAGGACAAGACTAGTCATTCATTCCAGTTTTTGTTGTGATATATCCTCTCTTTTTGTTTATTTTGCAGTCTGTTCCAGTTTATCTCTCGGAAATGGCTCCAGCGCGCCTTCGTGGCATGCTCAATATCGGATTCCAACTGATGATCACGTTGGGAATCCTCTGCGCCAACCTCATCAACTACGGCACCGGCAAGATCAAGGGCCGCTGGGGGTGGCGCGTCAGCCTCGCACTCGCCGCCGTCCCCGCCGCCATCGTCACCATCGGCGCACTCTTCTTGCCCGACACGCCCAACTCCCTCATCGAGCGCGGTCACTCCGAGCAGGCCAAGAAGATGCTCCGGCGCATTCGCGGCACCGACGACATCCTCGACGAGTACAACGACCTTGTCGTGGCCAGCGAGGAGTCAAAGCTCGTGAAGCACCCGTGGGTTAACATCACCCAGAGAAAGTACCGTCCGCAGCTCACAATGGCCATCCTCATCCCCTTCTTCCAGCAGGTGACCGGCATCAATGTGATCATGTTCTACGCCCCTGAGCTCTTCAAGGCAATGGGTTTCGACGATGACGCTACTCTCGTGTCGGCCGTCATCATAGGAGCCGTAAACATGGTCGCCACCTTCGTATCCATTTTCACGGTCGACAAGCTCGGCCGAAGAAAGCTTTTCATGGAGGGTGGGCTTCAAATGTTCATAAGTCAGGTACATTAATACATTCATCACCCATTGCATTTCTGTATCCTTAAATATTCTGTATAACTCAGAGAGATCGATACTTAATTTTGATTGCAGTGTGTGATCGGAACTTTAATGGCAATCACACTGGGAACCAGTGGAGAGAGGCACATTCCAAAGATCTACGCCGGTTTTCTGGCTCCTTTGTTTGTATCTACGTGATGGCGGTTTGCTTGGTCTTGGGGTCCACTTGGATGGCTGGTTCCTAGCGAGATATTTCCTCTTGAGATCAGGTCGGCGGGGCAGAGCATCAACGTTTCCGTCAACATGTTCTTCACCTTTGTCATTGCTCAAGCCTTCCTCACCATGCTCTGCCACTTCAAGTTCGGTATCTTCTACTTCTTCTCCGGGTGGGTGGTCATCATGACCGCCTTCATCGCCGTCTTCCTCCCGGAGACCAAAAACGTGCCGATTGAAGAGATGGTGCTTGTCTGGAAAGGCCACTGGTTTTGGAGCAGATTCATTTCTGATGCTGACATTCACTTCGGCACTAATGTCGAGATGGGCAAACCCAGTTCCGGATTTTAACAAGTGTTCCGCTGAGAGCTACTGACTTCTATCGTTATAGCTATAGTTTCCTTGTTTGGGGAGGGATTAAATAGAATTCACCGATGGGTGCTTACTAAAGGGGCTGTAACTGTAAGGCTTTGGCGGTTGTATCTATTCGGATCATGATCTAATGTAAATATATATTTATCCAGTTTTGTCTTTGCAGATAATTCTCAAAAACAACTTTACATAATAATAGATTATTATTTATTAAAAAAACAAAGCAAGTGCATGCATTCTATTTTTTTATTTATAACTAAGCAAAAATATCTATTTTAATTAAATAAAATGGTTGTTATTCAAATGATGAGTTTCGCATGTCCTTAATTAATTCTGAAAGTTAGTTGACGATGTTTTCACATTCCATAGCCGAAAGCTAGCGACTCCATCAGCTCCTGCATCCAATTGTTGATGGTCATGAAAAGTTGGAAAACAAAGGCAAGATACAGGTTGAGAAGATTTAGTCACAAGTCGCATTTAAGGATCTTAATTAATTTGTGTGTTTGGTTTGGATAAGATTGTGGATAGAATCTAGTCGACTGGACGTGAGCTGTAAAGTTTAATCCTTGGTTTGAGAAGTGGCTTAAATTCCAGCACCCTGAGACTTAATGGCCTTCTCTAATTATTGCATGTGAAATCTAGTAAATAACATCACGTTAAAGAAAGTTGTTAAATCTTTCTTCTACTTTCTAGACCGTGCATTCATATATTTTGTGGACTTGGCTTCAAATATGGTTGGGGAAAGGTGAGATTCTATCCAAGAATTTGGATTGTGGATAAGATTTTAATTCCATGAAGAAAAGGGAACGAGTAGATGAAATAATTAAAATAAATTGATTAATTTTTTATTATTAATTATATACGGGGTTTGAATGAGCAAGTTAATGGGCCACAAAGCTTAAACGAAATACAATTGCCGTTCTAAAGCCCGAGCAATCGAACGAACTGTTTAATGTATTTCTTAAAAATGGACAGTTAAATATATATATTAACCAAGATTTTATGTTTCCAGACTATTTATTTACTTTATCTTATTAATATGTGATCATCACTATGTCTGAGTAATGACATTTTCGCATATTTACAACATTACATATCATTGAACCATATTATATCAAAATTAAATACGATTCTATACTTTAAAAAATGTATCCATTGATTTCTTTCTCAATTTTAGATGTACTGTTTTATGACCCTTCTGTAATCAATTCATCAAGTCAACTGCTTTACCATTATACCATACCCTTACTAGACAATGTCAACAAATCTAGTGGACCACAAAAATTACCTTTGTCTTACTAGGTAATTTCCCATGTTGTTGCCACCATGTAGTCGCCCTCCCACGCAATTTGATCGTAACCAAGGGCACACGTTTGCCTTCTGACACCTCTTTAAAATTTAAAATTTCCTCTACAGAGGCTAGTCAATCCGGAAACTTCTTAAGTTGTAGGTTGCCGTGAATCTTAGGAAGTTTAGTTCTTATACCTGTCTCCCAACACCTGCAATCCTCCTCTAGTATTGTTTTGTGTCGCCTACGAGGAACTTCTTCTTCATAAGTGTCCTCCTCTTCTTCTTTTGAGTTGATTTGATGATCATTATTGCATTGGACGAGATTTCCTTTTCACATTTTTCATCATCTTTGTCATATTCTTTGTTAGTTGATTCACAATCAGTTCAATTTGTTCATCAATTATCTCTCGAACTCATTGCTACATATCACATTCATAAATGTTATGAACCTTGTCAACACGTGGCTATCTCTTCGGCGACATGATGACACAAGATCAATTTAGTTCTGATACCAACTTACGTAGTAGAAATTATTGAATCCGTTGATTTACGCATGAATACCGAAAGCAACATTCTAAAACCTCTAATATCAAGGATTAGGGAAAGCAAACTCATCATTCTCAAAGAAGTAGATGACGAAAATATTATTAATCAACAAAACGGTCTCAAAACAACCAAACATGCTTTAAATCTATCCTAAAATAAAATCCTAACTTATGAAAGATAAAACACCCTTGAATCTTAAAAATAAAAAATCACTAATAATAATAATAATATTCATACTCTTCGAAAAGGTATTAAACGATGTCTGATGGATTTGAAATTGAATTGTTATGAGTTCCACCTTATAATAAATATAGATATTCGAAAGAGCTTTGATTTGCATAAACGATGTCTCGTTGTAATATTCGAGTTAAAAATTATGATCTTTGAAAGTTTGCTCGGTTGCTTTTGTATCAATATTTTAGTAATTTTGCATAGTTTTAATTCCAAAACCATTAACATTTAAAACCATAGATCATATTAAGTTAGAAAATTCTTCCACCTCCCTTGTGTTAGCCATATTGCACTTGCCTTATGTGCATTGCTTTGCTCCTCTAATACATGAGTTTGCAGATGTTGAATGGTGAAAATTTGACTTTGATACTAACTATTAGAAAGTTTATTTTCACACCACACTCATTTGTATAATACTTAAAATAATTTATCATCAAAAAGTTATTAAGAAAGGAACTTGTTAAAAACTTACACAATATAAGTAAAAAAAAAGTTGATTTATTTTTTGAGAGAATAGAACTCATAAAAAATATTATTTTTAATAATTATTAGAAATGAAGAAAATCAAAGTATATTCATCTTGCTTGAGGTTATTTAATTTAATAACGTATATATTATATAAAAAATTTTATAAAATATTTAAATATTTTTATAATGCGGGACTAGCGAAAGACAATCTGACAGCTGTATTTTCCATGGTACTGCTTCATTCTTCCATTCCCACGTCCTCTCTCTTTCCGACGACGCGCTAATATAATTAATCAAGCGAAGGAAGCAACACGGCAGGGGCCCACACGACTTGACCAAAACGTTACAAGGGTCTTCGTCCTCAAATTTCCAGTCCTCTCACATCAACTATTTGTCCAATTTCTGAGTTTATATATATATATATATAAATAAAACAGCATCCGTCAAGTATCCTTCCCTGGGAACGTTACCGTCGCCGCCATGAATCCTTCGCTGCTATTGCGGCCTCTCCTCTCGTGGTGCCTTCTGGCCATCCTTTTCACGGCGACGAGCGGGTGCCTTTCCGACGAGCGGGCGGCGCTCCTCGCATTCAGAGCCGGAATGAACTACAGCTTTACTCTCCGTGCACGGCTCTCTTCTTGGGGTCGTCGAGCTCACGGCGATTGCTGCAGTTGGCCAGGAGTCATCTGCCACCCCACCACCGGCCATGTGATCAAGCTGAAACTGAGGAATTCCAGTCCGCCACCGGATTATCCTCCTGCGTACGACGACAGCGCCTCTCCGCAGCAGGTTCGCGAGATCAACTCGTCGTTGCTTGCTTTAACTGAGCTGAAGTACTTGGACCTCAGCTCCCATGATTTCCACGGAGTCCTCTTCCCGCAATTCATAGGCGCTTTTAAGGAACTGAGATACCTCAACCTTTCTTCCTCACACTTCACCGGAGGAATTCCTCCTCGGATAGGGAACCTCTCACGCCTCCGCTATCCTTGATCTCCAATTGGCTTTGGACTCGCATGTTGACACTCTCGATTGGCTCACTCAATTCTCTTCTCTCCAACACCTGGACCTCAGCGGCTTGGACTTGGCCCTCACCAACGTGACGACTACTCTTTCGGGTAGCCTTAAGGTGCTGCGAATGTCAGATTGTGGGATTAATAGCTTCCCGATTTCTTCTAGCGTTGCTTATAACTTCACCCTCTCTTATCATATTTGATCTGTCTGGTAATCCCTGCCTCATCTCTGTTTTGCCAGAGTGGCTCTGGAATCTTAGTAGCCTCGCACACCTTGATCTTAGTTTATGTGCCTTTCGTGGTCGTATTCCTGATGCAATTGGGGATCTGTCCTCTCTCACTGTCCTGGATTTATCATTCAACCGTAACCTCGATGGTTCTATTCCTGGTTCTATGGCACAACTACGGAGATTGGAGGAGTTGAGTCTGGGAGGTAATCAACTGACAGGTAACTTTCCCAGTTGGATTCAGCAATTGACGAGTCTCACTACTCTTGATCTGCATGAGAATTGGCTGCACGGTTTCATACCTGGAAGTTTAGGGATGCTTTGCAATCTCACTGAATTATATCTTAGCGGCAATTCCTTCCAAGGTGCCCTATCGCTGGTCCACTTAGATAATCTAACAAAGTTGGAAGTGCTAGATTTGTCTTTCAACTCCCTTAATATATCAGTCCACGAGGATTGGAATCCTCCGTTTCAACTAAAAATTGCTGGATTCGGAAGTTGTGGTTTGGGACCTTCTTTTCCACCATGGCTACAACATCAAACTCGTATTATTTTTTTAGATTTGTCTGACAATGAGATTGCAGGAGTTCTTCCTGATTGGGTGTGGAATATTTCTCACTTTACTATTGATTATTTGGAGCTCTCCGACAACAATATACAAGGCAAGCTGCCCAAATTTCCAGAGCATACAAATTTGAATATGTTAAGATTGGCTCACAATCTATTAGAAGGTCCATTGCCGGACAAATTACCAGTCGAACTCTCAAGTTTGGTGCTCGACGGCAATTACTTCTCAGGTCGATTGCCAGTATGGCCATATGTTCGCTCGGTCTCACTTTACAACAATAACTTTAGTGGAGCCATATCTTCGTCAGTCTGTCAATGGACGATGCTCTCCTTTCTTGATCTTTCGAGCAACGAGTTTTCAGGTGAAATTCCTCATTGTTTGGGGGAGTCCCTCGATGGCCTAGAGAACCTAAACTTGGACAGCAACCTTCTGTCCGGAGGAATTCCGACCACGATAGGTTTTCTGACATCCCTACGGATACTGCGATTGAGTAATAATGGTCTTTCAGGCGGCATTCCTCCATCATTGCAGAACTGTTCCAAGTTAGTGCTGCTTGATCTCTCCAACAATAAGTTCTCGGGGAGCATACCGACATGGTTGGGAGAAGAATATTATCATCACTAGCATTTCTCGTACTCGGTTCCAACCATTTCTCAGGTTACATCCCTCAGCAACTAGCACATTCCGGAAAACTTCAAATGTTGGATCTCACGCACAACAAGTTATCAGGAACCATACCTCCCAACATTGGGAACTTCAGTGCCATGGCATCAACGTCCCAAGTTCGGAATGAAGAACTCGAGTACATCGAAGTAGACCTGGAAACGAAGGGCCAAAATCTCGGCTATTTGTTCTTTTCTGACCTTATCAGAAGTATTGATCTTTCATGCAACAGCTTAGTCGGAGAGATCCCTGAAGGAGTTGGATATCTTGCAGGGGTAAGGAATTTGAACTTGTCCATGAATCATCTGAACGGAGCATTCCCCAAGAAATTGGAAGCATGGAGTCGCTAGAATCCCTTGATCTATCCAACAATGAACTGTCAGGCAACATACCAGAGACCCTTCCATCATTGCACTTCTTGAGCCATTTAAATCTGTCATACAACAATCTATCAGGAAGGATACCATTTCTTCAGCAACTCCAATCTCTTGACGATCCATCCATTTATGCAGGAAATCCTGGATTATGTGGGCCGCCAATTTCGAAGCTTTGTTCCAATACTATGGTAAACCAGAGTGGTGAGCCACATGAGACGAAGGCACACAAGAAGGATCTGAGTGGTTGTGGATCTGGATCAGCATCATTCTCGGACTTGTAATGGGGTTTTGGACCTTCTGTGGCATCCTCTTCTTCAATAAGAAATGGAGGTACGGATATTTTCATATGGTCGATAGTTTGTATGACAGAGTCTTACTGCGATTCGAGTTATTACTTGCTCATTTGCGCCGTCGAGATTAACTTTCTATGATTCTACAATATATTGTGTGTCAAAGTAATAATTTTCCTGCAATGTTCTATATATGTTGAAGAAATAGTGTGTAATAGTAATAATTAACGTGCAATCTACTGTGCTGTCGCACTGTGTTTGTTTAATTAAATAGTACTTTAAAATAATAGATAATAAAAATTCATTTATTAGATCTATTTCTTCCACCTAAATTAAAAGATCAATAATATTTCTAATCGAACTCCATAAACAAATAAGTTTAACAAAAATTTTAGTAATTAAGATTGAATAAATATAAGAAAATAAATAAACTTAAACAAAATTAAGTTTAGTTTGGTTCTTATTTTTTTGGTAATTCTTTGATTTGGTTCATTCATTGTTTGCATTTCAGATCACTAACTCTTATAAAAATAATTAACGTGCTCAGTGGAATTTTGTTCGATTTTTTGTCAAAATAAAAATATTCTATTAGGAAACGGCCTAATTTTAAATAAAATTTAAAAAAGAACCTCTGTTTCATGCTCCTTAAAGACTTGGCAGTTTGACCGCCTTCCATCCTCGCCCGTCGCCACCGCCACGTTCCTCTCCCGCCCACTTACTACCTTCCCCTAATTTATTATGTTTTTCTATTGTCATCAGCTGTCTCCTTCCATTTCCAACTGTACAAATCATTCTGTTTCAGCATCATCGAACCGTTGACTACGAGAACATTTACCATCGCGTCGGTTGAGGACACTGCTTCCTGTCTCACGAGCGACATATGATAATTAATTAACGAGCCCAATTTTTTAAAAAATCCCTGTGGATATCTCTCTCCTTTTCTGTTTCCTCGCCTTTGTAAGACGATTAATTCATTGACATCGTTGGGCTGCACCACGCCACCACCCAACCATGGTGTTGCGTCTCTTCCCGTGCTGCAGCCGGAGGAAACGCGGCATGTCCTCGTCGGCTGAAGCCAACGATGACGACGCCGAGGAGCCTCAGGGGATGGGCCCCGTGCTGCTGGAGCTGTTCGCGTCGCAGGGCTGTGGGACCTCGCCCGAAGCCGAGGCGGTCGTGTCGCGGCTCGGCCGTGAGGATCTCCGAGAGGCCGGCGAGGATCTGCCCCCCGTGGCGGTGCTGGCTTTCCACGTCGAGTACTGGGACTACCGCGGCTGGCGCGACCCGTTTGGCTCCAGCACTTGGACCGTCCGCCAGAAGGCCTACGTCGACTCGCTCCGCCTCGACACGCTCTACACGCCGCTCGTGGTCGTACAGGGCCGCGCCGAGTGCATCGGCAACGACCTCGACGCCGTCGCCGCCGCCCTCCGCGCCTCCCAAGATTCCCCTCCCCCACTATGCAGGTGGCGTAGTACTTTGATTCCCCTGCTTAATTCTCCTCTGTTTTATAATATATCGTCAAATGATTTGATACTGATTGGGCGATGGCGGCATAGGCGAGCTTCGCAAAGCCGGAGGCGGACCAACTGGAGGTGTCGTTCAAGGGCGCGCTGCGGACGAAGGTGGAGGACGGCGTGGACGTGATGGTGGCGCTCTACGAGAGCGGGTTCGTGACCGACTGCGACGGTGGCGAGAACAAAGGGCGAATGCTGAACAATGACTACGTGGTCAGGCGGCTGGAGAAGCTGGTGTCGGTCAAGGACGTCGCGGCGAAGAAGATTGTCTCCGGCACGGTGGAGTTCGCGCTTTGGGAGGGCTTCAACGCCGCCAAGTGCGGCGTGCTTCTCTTCATTCAGAGTGAGTCGCTCCAGACATTGGGCGTTCAGCAAATCCAAATCCCCGACACAATCTAATTATAAATCATCCTCAAAACAAAATCGTGCTCGGCGTTGCAAACGAAAGCTTTTTATGTGTTCGATATGGAAACTGGCTGCGTCTCGACGTGTCTCTTCTTTGTGGAAAAGAGAAGCGGTAGAGTTAAGTCAACAAGTCAAATAAATGGAAGGTCAAAATTAGATGCAAGTGAAGGTCCAAACGATCTCTCAGTTTTCGAGGGCTCAGCTTATCAGGGACTCAAGACCCTTCAACTTCCTCCTCAATTCCATCATCCGATTCCAAAGGATTAAGATCACTCATCTAGGGTTTATATTCTCAACTTCTAGAGGGTTCATCCCACTCATGAGTGTTAAGCACCTTCTCATTGTCCCCTTGATCCCAAAAGGGGCTCTTTTTCCCCCCTTAGCTCCAATCACCGATCAAAGGGTTCAAACCACTCAATCTGTTCGGTTTGGTTGCCCGTAAGACAAGCGACGATGATACAATATTCTCAAGATAATTATATTGGCATCCTATGGATGGCGGAACGATTATGTAATTGTCAGATTTGATCTCCTAAATACTCTAAATGACTCCCCCAACTCCTTAGAGAAATCGGGTCAACCACTGCTGGGGTTAGGCCAATAATATCATGCTATTGCAGTTGGAACTTGGGTCGTCCAATTATCCAACGGACCAAGCCTCATGCTAATCATCCAACTGACTAGTGAGGTGTCTAACTCACTAGTCAGTTGGGTGATTAGCATGAGGCTTGGTCCGTTGGGGTAATCGGACAACCCAAGTTCCAACTGCAATAGCATGGGTATTATTGGCCCAACCCCTAGCAGTGGTTGATCCAATTTCTTTGAGGAGTTGGGGGAGCCATTTAGAGTATTTAGGAGATCAAATTTAACAATTACATAATCGTTCCGCCATCCATAGGATGCCAATATAATTATCTTGAGAATATTTGTCATCGTCGTTTGTCTTAAGGGCAACCATGCCGAATGGATTGAATGGTTTGAACCCTTTGAAATCGAGTGATCGAGCTGAGGGGAATCAAGGGGCCTGAGCCCTTTGGGAATCAAGGGGCCTGAGCTTTTTTGGAATCGAGAGGCCTTAACCCTCATGAGTGGGATGAACCCTCTAGAAGTTGAGGAAGTATGAACCCTAGATGAGTGATCTTAATCCTTCCCTGGAATCAGATGACTTAATTGAGGAAGTTGAAGGGTCTTGAGTCCCTGATAAGCTGAGCCTCGAAAATTGAGAGATCGTTTGGACCTTCACTTGCATCTAATTTTGACCTTCCATTTATTTGACTTGTTGACTTAACTCTACCGCTTCTCTTTTCCACAAAGAAGAGACACGTCGAGACGCAGCCAGTTTCCATATCGAACACATAAAAAGCTTTCGTTTGCAACGTCGAGCACGATTTTGTTTTGAGGATGATTTATAATTAGATTGTGTCGGGGATTTGGATTTGCTGAACGCCCAATGTCTGGAGCGACTCACTCTGAATGAAGAGAAGCACGCCGCACTTGGCGGCGTTGAAGCCCTCCCAAAGCGCGAACTCCACCGTGCCGGAGACAATCTTCTTCGCCGCGACGTCCTTGACCGACACCAGCTTCTCCAGCCGCCTGACCACGTAGTCATTGTTCAGCATTCGCCCTTTGTTCTCGCCACCGTCGCAGTCGGTCACCAGCCCGCTCTCGTAGAGCGCCACCATCACGTCCACGCCGCTCCCCTCCACCTTCGTCCGCAGCGCGCCCTTGAACGACACCTCCAGTTGGTCCGCCTCCGGCTTTGCGAAGCTCGCCTATGCCGCCATCGCCCAATCAGTATCAAATCATTTGACGATATATTATAAAACAGAGGAGAATTAAGCAGGAGAATCTAAGTACTACGCCACCTGCATAGTGGGGGAGGGGAATCTTGGGGAGGCGCGAAGGGCGGCGGCGACGGCGTCGAGGTCGTTGCCGATGCACTCAGCGCGGCCCTGTACGACCACGAGCGGCGTGTAGAGCGTGTCGAGGCGGAGCGAGTCGACGTAGGCCTTCTGGCGGACGGTCCAAGTGCTGGAGCCAAACGGGTCGCGCCAGCCGCGGTAGTCCCAGTAGTCGACGTGGAAAACCAGCACCGCCACGGGGGCAGATCCTCGCCGGCCTCTCGGAGATCCTCACGGCCGAGCCGCGACACGACCGCCTCGGCTTCAGGCGAGGTCCCACAGCCCTGCGACGCGAACAGCTCCAGCAGCACGGGGCCCATCCCCTGCGGCTCCTCGGCGTCGTCATCGTTGGCTTCAGCCGACGAGGACATGCCGCGTTTCCTCCGGCTGCAGCACGGGAAGAGACGCAACACCATGGTTGGGTGGTGGCGTGGTGCAGCCCAACGATGTCAATGAATTAATCGTCTTACAAAGGCGAGGAAACAGAAAAGGAGAGAGATATGCACAGGGATTTTTTAAAAAATTGGGCTCGTTAATTAATTATCATATGTCGCTCGTGAGACAGGAAGCAGTGTCCTCAACCGACGCGATGGTAAATGTTCTCGTAGTCAACGGTTCGATGATGCTGAAACAGAATGATTTGTACAGTTGGAAATGGAAGGAGACAGCTGATGACAATAGAAAAACATAATAAATTAGGGGAAGGTAGTAAGTGGGCGGGAGAGGAACGTGGCGGTGGCGACGGGCGAGGATGGAAGGCGGTCAAACTGCCAAGTCTTTAAGGAGCATGAAACAGAGGTTCTTTTTTAAATTTTATTTAAAATTAGGCCGTTTCCTAATAGAATATTTTTATTTTGACAAAAAATCGAACAAAATTCCACTGAGCACGTTAATTATTTTTATAAGAGTTAGTGATCTGAAATGCAAACAATGAATGAACCAAATCAAAGAATTACCAAAAAAAATAAGAACCAAACTAAACTTAATTTTGTTTAAGTTTATTTATTTTCTTATATTTATTCAATCTTAATTACTAAAATTTTTGTTAAACTTATTTGTTTATGGAGTTCGATTAGAAATATTATTGATCTTTTAATTTAGGTAAGAAATAGATCTAATAAATGAATTTTTATTATCTATTATTTTAAAGTACTATTTAATTAAACAAACACAGTGCGACAGCACAGTAGATTGCACGTTAATTATTACTATTACACACTATTTCTTCAACATATATAGAACATTGCAGGAAAATTATTACTTTGACACACAATATATTATAGAATCATAGAAAGTTAATCTCGACGGCGCAAATGTGCAAGTAATAACTCGAATCGCAGTAAGACTCTATCATACAAACTATCGACCATATGAAAATATCCGTACCTCCATTTCTTATTGAAGAAGAGGATGCCACAGAAGGTCCAAAATCCCATTACAAGTCCGAGCATGATGCTGATCCAGATCCACAACCACTCAGATCCTTCTTGGTGTGCCTTCGTCTCATGTGGCTCACCACTCTGGTTTACCATAGTATTGGAACAAAGCTTCGAAATTGGCGGCCCACACAATCCAGGATTTCCTGCATAAATGGATGGATCGTCGAGAGATTGGAGTTGCTGAAGAAATGGTATCCTTCCTGATAGATTGTTGTATGACAGATTTAAATGGCTCAAGAAGTGCAATGATGGAAGGGTCTCTGGTATGTTGCCTGACAGTTCATTGTTGGATAGATCAAGGGATTCTAGCGACTCCATGCTTCCAATTTCTTGGGGAATGCTCCCGTTCAGATGATTCATGGACAAGTTCAAATTCCTTACCCCTGCAAGATATCCAACTCCTTCAGGGATCTCTCCGACTAAGCTGTTGCATGAAAGATCAATACTTCTGATAAGGTCAGAAAAGAACAAATAGCCGAGATTTTGGCCCTTCGTTTCCAGGTCTACTTCGATGTACTCGAGTTCTTCATTCCGAACTTGGGACGTTGATGCCATGGCACTGAAGTTCCCAATGTTGGGAGGTATGGTTCCTGATAACTTGTTGTGTGTGAGATCCAACATTTGAAGTTTTCCGGAATGTGCTAGTTGCTGAGGGATGTAACCTGAGAAATGGTTGGAACCGAGTACGAGAAATGCTAGTGATGATAATTCTTCTCCCAACCATGTCGGTATGCTCCCCGAGAACTTATTGTTGGAGAGATCAAGCAGCACTAACTTGGAACAGTTCTGCAATGATGGAGGAATGCCGCCTGAAAGACCATTATTACTCAATCGCAGTATCCGTAGGGATGTCAGAAAACCTATCGTGGTCGGAATTTCTCCGGACAGAAGGTTGCTGTCCAAGTTTAGGTTCTCTAGGCCATCGAGGGACTCCCCCAAACAATGAGGAATTTCACCTGAAAACTCGTTGCTCGAAAGATCAAGAAAGGAGAGCATCGTCCATTGACAGACTGACGAAGATATGGCTCCACTAAAGTTATTGTTGTAAAGTGAGACCGAGCCAACATATGGCCATACTGGCAATCGGCCTGAGAAGTAATTGCCGTCGAGCACCAAACTTGAGAGTTCGACTGGTAATTTGTCCGGCAATGGACCTTCTAATAGATTGTGAGCCAATCTCAACATATTCAAATTTGTATGCTCTGGAAATTTGGGCAGCTTGCCTTGTATATTGTTGTCGGAGAGCTCCAAATAATCAATAGTAAAGTGAGAAATATTCCACACCCAATCAGGAAGAACTCCTGCAATCTCATTGTCAGACAAATCTAAAAAAATAATACGAGTTTGATGTTGTAGCCATGGTGGAAAAGAAGGTCCCAAACCACAACTTCCGAATCCAGCAATTTTTAGTTGAAACGGAGGATTCCAATCCTCGTGGACTGATATATTAAGGGAGTTGAAAGACAAATCTAGCACTTCCAACTTTGTTAGATTATCTAAGTGGACCAGCGATAGGGCACCTTGGAAGGAATTGCCGCTAAGATATAATTCAGTGAGATTGCAAAGCATCCCTAAACTTCCAGGTATGAAACCATGCAGCAAATTCTCATGCAGATCAAGAGTAGTGAGACTCGTCAATTGCTGAATCCAACTGGGAAAGTTACCTGTCAGTTGATTACCTCCCAGACTCAACTCCTCCAATCTCCGTAGTTGTGCCATAGAACCAGGAATAGAACCATCGAGGTTACGGTTGAATGATAAATCCAGGACAGTGAGAGAGGACAGATCCCCAATTGCATCAGGAATACGACCACGAAAGGCACATAAACTAAGATCAAGGTGTGCGAGGCTACTAAGATTCCAGAGCCACTCTGGCAAAACAGAGATGAGGCAGGGATTACCAGACAGATCAAATATGATAAGAGAGGTGAAGTTATAAGCAACGCTAGAAGAAATCGGGAAGCTATTAATCCCACAATCTGACATTCGCAGCACCTTAAGGCTACCCGAAAGAGTAGTCGTCACGTTGGTGAGGGCCAAGTCCAAGCCGCTGAGGTCCAGGTGTTGGAGAGAAGAGAATTGAGTGAGCCAATCGAGAGTGTCAACATGCGAGTCCAAAGCCAATTGGAGATCAAGATAGCGGAGGCGTGAGAGGTTCCCTATCTGAGGTGGAATTCCTCCGGTGAAGTGTGAGGAAGAAAGGTTGAGGTATCTCAGTTCCTTAAAAGCGCCTATGAATTGCGGGAAGAGGACTCCGTGGAAATCATGGGAGCTGAGGTCCAAGTACTTCAGCTCAGTTAAAGCAAGCAACGACGAGTTGATCTCGCGAACCTGCTGCGGAGAGGCGCTGTCGTCGTACGCAGGAGGATAATCCGGTGGCGGACTGGAATTCCTCAGTTTCAGCTTGATCACATGGCCGGAGGTGGGGTGGCAGATGACTCCTGGCCAACTGCAGCAATCGCCGTGAGCTCGACGACCCCAAGAAGAGAGCCGTGCACGGAGAGTAAAGCTGTAGTTCATTCCGGCTCTGAATGCGAGGAGCGCCGCCCGCTCGTCGGAAAGGCACCCGCTCGTCGCCGTGAAAAGGATGGCCAGAAGGCACCACGAGAGGAGAGGCCGCAATAGCAGCGAAGGATTCATGGCGGCGACGGTAACGTTCCCAGGGAAGGATACTTGACGGATGCTGTTTTATTTATATATATATATATATAAACTCAGAAATTGGACAAATAGTTGATGTGAGAGGACTGGAAATTTGAGGACGAAGACCCTTGTAACGTTTTGGTCAAGTCGTGTGGGCCCCTGCCGTGTTGCTTCCTTCGCTTGATTAATTATATTAGCGCGTCGTCGGAAAGAGAGAGGACGTGGGAATGGAAGAATGAAGCAGTACCATGGAAAATACAGCTGTCAGATTGTCTTTCGCTAGTGCCGCATTATAAAAATATTTAAATATTTTATAAAATTTTTTATATAATATATACGTTATTAAATTAAATAACCTCAAGCAAGATGAATATACTTTGATTTTCTTCATTTCTAATAATTATTAAAAAAATATTTTTTATGAGTTCTATTCTCTCAAAAATATAAATCAACTTTTTTTGACTTATATTGTGTAAGTTTTTAACAAGTTCCTTTCTTAATAACTTTTTGATGATAAATTATTTTAAGTATTTTATACAAATGAGTGTGGTGTGAAAACAAACTTTCTAATAGTTAGTATCAAAGTCAAATTTTCACCATTCAACATCTATAAACTCGTGTATTAGAGGAGCAAAGCAATGCATATAAGGCAAGTGCAATATGGCTAACACAAGGGAGGTGGAAGAATTTTCTAACTTAATATGATATGGTTTTAAATGTTAATGGTTTTGGAATTAAAAGAAGAAAAAATTATAATTTTCATAATTTTTAACTCGGATATTACAACGAGACATGATTTAGACAAATCAAAGCTCTTTTGAATATCTATATTTATTATAAGGTGGAACTCATAATAATCTGATTTCAAATCCATCAGACATCGTTTAATACCTTTTCGAACACTCTGAATATTATTATTATTAGTGATTTTTTATTTTTAGGATTCAAGGGTGTTTTATCTTTCATAAGTTAGGATTTTATTTTAAGATCAGCATGTTTGGTTGTTTTGAGACCGTTTTGTTGATTAATAATATTTTTGTCATCTACTTCTGTGAGAATGATGAGTTTGCTTTCCCTAATCCTTGATATTGATTTTTTTAGAATGTTGCTTTCGGTATTCATGCGTAAATCAACGGATTCAATAATTTCTACTACGTAAGTTGGTATCAGAACTGAATTAATCTTGTGTCATCATGTCACCGAAGAGATAGTTACGTGTTGACAAGGTTCATAACATTTATGAATGTGATATGTAGCAATGAGTTCGAGAGATAATTGATGAACAAATGGAATTGATTGTGAATCAACTAACAGAGGAACTCTCGTCCAACGCAATAATGATCATCAAATCAACTCAAAAGAAGAAGAGGAGGACACTTATGAAGAAGAGGTTTCTCGCAGGCGACACAAAACATTACTAGAGGAGGATTGCATGTGTTGGGAGGCAGGTATGAGAACTCAACTTCCTAAGATTCACGGCAACCTACAACCTAAGAAGTTTCCGGATTGACTAGCCTCTGTAGAGGAAATTTTAAATTTTAAAGAGGTGTCCGAAAGCAAACGTGTGCCCTTAGTTACGATCAGTTTGCGTGGGAGGGCGACTGCATGGTGGCAACAACATGGGAAATTGATTCAAAATACATTGGGTAAGAATGTATAGTAAGGGTATGGTATAATGGTAAAGCAGTTGACTTGATGAATTGATTACAGAAGGGTCATAAAACAATACATCTAAAATTGAGAAAGAAATCAATGGATACATTTTTTAAAGTATAGAATCGTATTTAATTTTGATATAATATGGTTCAATGATATGTGATGTGTAAATATGCGAAAATGTCATTACTCAGACATAGTGATGATCACATATTAATAAGATAAAGTAAATAAATAGTCTGGAGACATAAAATCTTGGTTAATATATATATTTAACTGTCCATTTTTAAGAAATACATTAAACAGTTCGTTCGATTGCTCGGGCTTTAGAACGGCAATTGTATTTCTTTAAGCTTTGTGGCCCATTAACTTGCTCATTCAAACCCCGTATATAATTAATAATAAAAAATTAATCAATTTATTTTAATTATTTCATCAACTCGTTCCCTTTTCTTCATGGAATTAAAATCTTATCCACAATCCAAATTCTTGGATAGAATCTAACCTTTCCCCAACCATATTTGAAGCCAAGTCCACAAAATATATGAATGCACGGTCTAGAAAGTAGAAGAAAGATTTAACAACTTTCTTTAACGTGATGTTATTAACTAGATTTCACATGCAATAATTAGAGAAGGCCATTAAGTCTCAGGGTGCTGGAATTTAAGCCACTTCTCAAACCAAGGATTAAACTTTACAGCTCACGTCCAGTCGACTAGATTCTATCCACAATCTTATCCAAACCAAACCCACAAATTAATTAAGATCCTTAAATGCGACTTGTGACTAAATCTTCTCAACCTGTATCTTGCCTTTGTTTTCCAACTTTTCATGATCATCAACAATTGGATGCAGGAGCTGATGGAGTCGCTAGCTTTCGGCTATGGAATGTGAAAACATCGTCAACTAACTTTCAGAATTAATTAAGGACATGCGAAACTCATAATTTGAATAACAACCATTTTATTTAATTAAAATAGATATTTTTGCTTAGTTATAAATAAAAAAAAATAGAATGCATGCACTTGCTTTGTTTTTTTAATAAATAATAATTTATTATTATGTAAAGTTGTTTTTGAGAATTATCTGCAAATGATATAGACTTTAAAATTAAAGTGTGAAACGATATATTTCAAAAAATTAATTTAATTTGTAGCACGAGCATGGGAATAACCCTATTATTATTAGTCATGCACGTACTTGCAGAATAAGCTTTCTTTTCAAATAGGAAATTAAGAGCCATTATTATGACAAAACTGGATAGAACTTTTGAGAAAAGTATTCAGAGAATTGTGGAGGATAAGAGTGAAGAAGATAGGCGATGTATCGACTAAAAGGCAATCAACAAATCTTCACTTTTATGTAGGCACAATTCTCCCATGCATTTTTTAGCATCAACGTGATGAGCGACAATCCCAGACACGATTAATATATAGTCTCGAATGAAACACGAGCATATATATTTACATTAGATCATGATCAGAACAGATACAACCAGCCAAGCCTTACAGTTACAGCCCCTTCAGTAAGCCCCCAAACTATAGCTATATAACGATAGAAGTAGTAGCTCTCAGCGGAACACTTTGCTAAAATTCGGAATTGGGTTTGCCCATCTCGACATTAGTGCCTACGTGAATGTCAGCATCAGAAATGAATCTGCTCCAAAACCAGTGGCCTTTCCAGACAAGCACCATCTCTTCAATCGGCACGTTTTTGGTCTCCGGGAGGAAGACGGCGATGAAGGCGGTCATGATGACCACCCACCCGGAGAAGAAGTAGAAGATACCGAACTTGAAGTGGCAGAGCATGGTGAGGAAGGCTTGAGCAATGACAAAGGTGAAGAACATGTTGACGGAAACGTTGATGCTCTGCCCCGCCGACCTGATCTCAAGAGGAAATATCTCGCTAGGAACCAGCCATCCAAGCGGACCCCAAGACCAAGCAAACCCCATCACGTAGATACAAACAAAGAGGACCAGAAAACCGGCGTAGATCTTTGGAATGTGCCTCTCTCCACTGGTTCCCAGTGTGATTGCCATTAAAGTTCCGATCACACACTGCAATCAAAATTAAGTATCGATCTCTCTGAGTTATACAGAATATTTAAGGATACAGAAATGCAATGGGTGATGTGATCTATTAATGTACCTGACTTATGAACATTTGAAGCCCACCCTCCATGAAAAGCTTTCTTCGGCCGAGCTTGTCGACCGTGAAAATGGATACGAAGGTGGCGACCATGTTTACGGCTCCTATGATGACGGCCGACACGAGAGTAGCGTCATCGTCGAAACCCATTGCCTTGAAGAGCTCAGGGGCGTAGAACATGATCACATTGATGCCGGTCACCTGCTGGAAGAAGGGGATGAGGATGGCCATTGTGAGCTGCGGACGGTACTTTCTCTGGGTGATGTTAACCCACGGGTGCTTCACGAGCTTTGACTCCTCGCTGGCCACGACAAGGTCGTTGTACTCGTCGAGGATGTCGTCGGTGCCGCGAATGCGCCGGAGCATCTTCTTGGCCTGCTCGGAGTGACCGCGCTCGATGAGGGAGTTGGGCGTGTCGGGCAAGAAGAGTGCGCCGATGGTGACGATGGCGGCGGGGACGGCGGCGAGTGCGAGGCTGACGCGCCACCCCCAGCGGCCCTTGATCTTGCCGGTGCCGTAGTTGATGAGGTTGGCGCAGAGGATTCCCAACGTGATCATCAGTTGGAATCCGATATTGAGCATGCCACGAAGGCGCGCTGGAGCCATTTCCGAGAGATAAACTGGAACAGACTGCAAAATAAACAAAAAGAGAGGATATATCACAACAAAAACTGGAATGAATGACTAGTCTTGTCCTGCCAAGAAAATAAAAGATTCCCAATGTTGATTGATGCCAACTCTTTACTAACCACAATTGTACGCTAATGTTGTATATCAATCAAACAGTTGCGCGAAAGCTAATAAAACAAACCAACAGAAATCGAGCCACAAAATAATTTTTTAAAAAAGGGAAAAATATCGCTGATCGGTGGGAAAAGGGATGACGCAAAAAGTTGCTCTTGGATTCACTTGGTTTCACGCCTTTTTTGCTTGTTTCCAGTTCTTTCAGTTTCACAGTGTCCAAAAGTGTTGGAAAAGTGAGCAAAAGTGTAAAGGTTTCTTGTTCGCCCAAGACGATGGAGACCGACCTGATTGGCAAAGCCGACGCCGATTCCGAGGAGGATGCGTCCAAGGATGAGCATGAGCACATTCTGGGCGGCTCCATTGAGCGCGGCGCCGACGAGGAAAGTGACCCCTCCGCCGAGCATAGACCACCTGCGCCCGAACACCCTCGTCACCGTCGAAGCGAAGAAGGAGGCGATGAGCGCCGCCAGGTACAGCGACGACGTGAAGGTCGTCAGCAGCTGGCTGTCGAACGTGCAGTACTTGTTGTTGCTGGTGTCCCGTATCTTTTTCTGGAACACGTCGGGGAAGAACTTCTCCAGGAACGAGTTCATCTGAGTTACTCCACCTACCCAACCCCCCAACACCATCATATCCAAACTATTCAAGCAGACATAGAGACCATTAATAAACATCAAATATATGCTCACCGGAGATGCCGAGGTCGTAGCCGAAGATGAGACCGCCGGTGGCGGCGACGACACAAGTGAAGAAGACGTAAACGGTAAGGTTGCCCGGGTACTCCTTGCCACCGCCAGAGTGGACTATCGCGCCGCCCGCCATCGCTTCCGCTAATCACACAAGACTCCAATAGCAGAGGAATAGAAGAAGAGGCTCAAGGTGGATGCGAGACGGTAGGAGGAAGCGGGTTTAAATTGAGAAGGTGGGAAGCGTCGTTGGCTATCGAGCCAATCCGCGTACCGATATGGAACGGCAAATAGCAGCCGTTGATTTAGACATTAGAAACCGGTATAATGAGTGATTTTTATGGCCATCAGCTGTGTTGTTTCTCAGTCTTATCCTCTTTCGCATTTAATTGTGTCACGCTCACTGATTCGACTCGTTGGATACGATTTAAGATATCGTTTGTGGAAAATTGCATCGGACTGAAGAGTTGATAATTATCAAAATTACAACAAAGCATACGTATTTTTAAATAAAGCACGTATATTTGTAAATGTTATTTTAAGTTTCGTTGCAGATTTTCTTATATCACTCCTTCACTTATGTGACGTACGTATTTATTTATTCAATTCAGAGGTATTTAATGGTACCATAACCATTGGAGCCCTGCCATTAATTACGAGGAAAAATGGAAAATTGAATTGTTGGAGTGAATTGAATATTGTTTCTTCTGAAATGGAATCGCTACAGCAAAAGTCTAGACCCAGGCCCACATGGCTAAGGACAAGACATAACGTTGACTTGATTGGTCTCCAAGTCAACCAAGAAAACCGCCCATCTCATTTTCAACAAATAATCAATTTACCTGAATTATAGTACGCACACGAAGTGCTTTTGATATTTTAATATTAACAAATCTAAAAAAACAATTTTTTCCTTTTTGAAAATTAATTGCAAAAAATAATTATTCTATTTTTTTTTTTTGCATCTCAATATTTATTTTAACAGTCATGAAGCACTCCGGTGAGGCCCACTGACCATCTTTCGCTGGACCCTACTCTACTCCAATGCAGGCATTCGGCCCTGGCCTAGCTCTATCGTTTTCGAGCATAAACTTCAAACACGCTCAGCCTTTATTGCAGTAGTAGTGGTAAGAAGAACAATAATAGTTGATTTAGATTGTAGTTTTCTTGTTTGCGTTATACATGGACGATCAATGGTTTAGTTTACTAGACTGTTCGCTCAGAAGACCTTAAAACAAATTCCTTGCGCCATAATTGAAGACTAATTTTACAAACTATATTTCTGAAATGTTTAGAAGCATCATATGGAGACGGCATTGATGCGTGGTCAATACCTATAGCTGGTCTGATATCCTTGTTCCGTTTGTCTTCGTCTTCGTATCGATATTCATTCGTTCATTTCCTTCCTCCTCTGCCAGAACTCATAAATGGAGCAATTCTATAGAATGAACGATCACTCTCCCCAGTGGAAATGGTTGGTTAATGATCTCCTAGCTTTTTCAAGAGCCTTGTGGCACAAAATCTACACTGGCATCCATCATCATGTTCCTGCTAGCTTTATCATGCATGGCGGGAGTTGCATCAATTTCAGGTTTGTGAATGCTATGCACGGAGAATCCACCAAGTGCATGCAAAGTTTTATCTCATTATATTGCTTATTAGCAAGCATTGGTCAGTCTATTTTAGAACCTAATTTATCGCAACAATGCCTCGTAAACCCAACAATTTAAGAGCATCCTTTGAATTAGGCAGTCACCGGCATTACCAATTCAGATATTATTTTCTGTAATGTATGCAAACTCTGGCATGCATGCTCACAATGAATTTCATCACATTCTACGCAGAAAAAAGTATCTGAAAAATAACTGCAAGAATCATGTTATATATATATATATATATATATATATATATGCTAACTTTAAGGAGCATTATTACATGACAAGAAGGGGTAATCCTCTTCTTTATTACTCATATAAATGGGTTCATAAGTAACATAAAGCCATTCCTCTTCAATGAAGGAGTTGAAGTTGGCTTGGAGTAATATAACACTTTACCTGTGTACCTATATGGCCTTTACAAACCAAATCATGAAATTACTAATCTGTGTGAGGGAACGTGTGTAGACCTACAGATTGTTTGCACACAATTTGATCATTCATCCTCACGAGGGGAAGAGAACTGCAGTGATACTCGCAAGGCTTAAAGCACTGAGCCTTGATCTAGTAACCCTATGTCGTATCGGCGCATTTTGAATCTCTTCTTCGTGGCTATCGGCATCGTCCTTGAAGACACACTTTGAAATTGGAGTGGCAAAAGCAAAATGCATCTCTTTAGCCATTGATGTCTGAAATGAAGTTACCAAAAATTAAGTTAGCAAACTGTGGAATTAGGAAGATTGTAAAAGGCTTAGGATGCATAAAGGAATGACACTCACAGCTTGACTCAGAGTCTTGGATAGCAAGAGGAGTTGGCTTAGGTCACTATGATCGACCTTACATAATATTCTTACCTAGAAGAAGATTATAATGTCAAATATTAGAATTCGAGTAAGATGATTCGTTTCCAAGGAAACAAGAAACTGAATGAGTACCAGAACATCTGTAGGCAGTGCCTCCAAGTGATTCGATCTCTCCATTGTCGATCTTCTGCACAGCTTCTTAGGGGACGATGAACCGCATTGAGAGGAAAAATCTGCAGACTTGGATAAAACAACTCTCTTTCTCCCCAAAGTGCTTGTGCTACGAACAAATTTTACCCCAGCAGGAATAGATTCTTCTGCCGAACCCAAATAGTTGGAACAAACAGGGCTCGGCGAGGATGATAATAGAACCGATTGTGCTTCCTGAACATCTCTCGCTGCCATTTTCGCCTCAATTTCCACTCTACAAACCCGAAGACGGAAACTAGAATTTTTCAGGTAAATTGAAGGAAAAGAATAAATCCTACACAAAAATCTTATCACGGAGTCCTGGAAACTGAAAAGGCTCAAATATTAAATCGTAAAAAATCTCCGCGTTCATCTTCACAGGACAAAAAACTCAAAAGACAATAACTTAAAGAAAGATTTTAGAAACTAAATACAACGGTAGCCTCGGTTGGAGATGAAAAGGGAAAATTATATCTCAAAATTTAGAGAATAAAAGAAAAAAAAAATCAATACCAATAGGAACCAATAGAACGAGTCCACAAAGAGCTATCAATTTTTTTTTTAAATACAGGAATAAATTGAACTTACCTGATGGCAACCAAGAAGAAGAAATATAATACTTCAAAGACAAAGAGCGACGGAATCCTTGTTCTCCACGAGCCCTAGGAAAATCGTAAACTCTCCTCTCCTCAATCTAGATGAGGAAGGTTTCGGATTTTTCGTATTTAAAAAGATTTTTTTTTTGCCTCGGAAACTGTCCGGAGTCGCAGCAAAAGATGAGCAAAAATATCTGACAAAATAATACATGAAAAATCGGATCGAACGTGGATCTTTTAAAATATTTGGGCTTTCCCGCCTTCCGACCGCCCACGACCGGACCCACCAATGGGTATCCGAGGCGCACGTGGCGAGATCGCGACGGTGGGAGAACTAGCCGTTGGGACGACGGGTCTATTGTGGCGGCGCGTTGTTGGCGGACAGAGAGGTTAAAATTAGATACGCTGACCTGGTTAGCATGTCGGTAGCCGACGGCGGCGACCACGTCTGTAGCTTGTGAAACACGCTACGGTATTGAGACCCAACGCGTTCCATCACCGACGACACGGTTTGGCCCACGACGGGCCCAATATGGCTCGAGATTTGGTCCGTTGTCAGCCCAACGAAATTCATGTATAGGTCTGAAGTCTGGACCAACATGGTTCGTAAATCAATGACACGGTTCATTAGACAAAAAGAAATGATAGACGGATGAAAATACAGTATAAAATTCTAACATGACACACTATAGACCTGTGTCTTACCTCCATGTAATATGAAATTTCATAACATGACACAAATTCCTAATGCCCGTGTTTATATTAAGAATTTGCTACTGCCATGTTAATCTGTTAGGTTAGATCATCATGAGACAATGTTCATATAAATGAAGTTCATCATTTTTTTACCACCATCAGTTGGGTAATTGGCTTTGTGCAACAACCCTTTAAACCGTGAGTCCTTAGAATTAGAAAAAGTCTCCATAGAGGGGCCATGTTAAATGCAAGATGGCCTAATGTGTCATGTGCCTCAGGGTTTTCATGTGCCATTGTCCAAGGGTTTTTTCACATTGATAATTGTCAAAGGTCTTGTACTCGAGGAGAAGTTTAGCTTAATGATTTCCTTGTGAGTGGGCCGAGCTAGGGTTTAGAGTCACTTCTTGTTGCCTCTTCAGGTTAGGGGGAGCATGGTTGAGTGCATATTTTGGTCCTTTGTTCTTATCTGATCGAGTTGAGATCAAATCTTGGTGTGAATTGAAGTTCCAATTTTTGTTCAGGTTCAATTGGTCTAAACATTTTGGTGCCCCATGCAAGTTCATATTTTTACGTTCAAATTTTTCATGATAACATAGTAATTAGCCCATCTAGTCTCCCAACACCCTCCATGAAAATCAAACATTGTTGGCGATCTAACAGTTGGATTGAGTTAGTTAGTTTGACAATGAGTCTAGGATTCAAATCGGTGGAGCTCAATATAACGACATGAATCTTGTTCCATTTATATTCTCAACATATCCTTTTGATTATTAAGGTATGCCTTCGGGTACTAAATATATCCTTTTTGATATTATCGTTATCATTTTAATTTTATCAGTCGTAAAGTTATCTTTTCAGATATTAATACACTTTTTTATGTAAGTTTATCTTTACAGATAAGAGTATTAAGGTTGAGATAGAGATAAAATATTTTTTTTTAAAACGATATTATTTTTATTATTTATCAATAATCGCCTATCAAGTGTCTTGAAATAAGAATATTTTAAATTTTAAATCCTAATAACTTTCCAAAGAAAAGAGTTCAAGGAGTGAATTTTTTTTCATGTCTTGAGGAATGAAAAGTCACTCCAAAAAAAGAAAATTCTTCTAGAGATGAAAAGACTGTCTTTTAAATTAATTAATCAATAATTAAATTTGCGAATTAATTGATTAATTATTTAATTAATAAAATTTGCTATCGCATATATTAATTAATCATTTAATTAATTAATATTGCTGTATGAAACGATTAATTTTTTATTAATCAATTAATTTTCTCAATTAATTAATTAATCTTGAATCATTCAGTAATTCTTTTGCAATTAAATTTTAAAAATTATTTTTGATTTCACACCCCTTCAATTCAATATATATATATGAATTAACATTCATCCATATTCAAGTTAGCATTTATGTATTCATGTTTATAAATCTAACTCGTATACGAATTAAATTTTATTCGATCATACCGTACTAATTCTTTATTGGACATTAATTTTTTATTCACTTAAAAAATTAATTTATGACAGTCTACTTGTGAAATAACCATTTTGTTCCTATTCAATTTATTGGCTATGAAAATCAATTTTCCAACAATGATAACAGGTAATTATCATAGCTTTATATTTAAAAAAACAAAACAAAAGAATGACTGAAAGTAGATTGTAAGTCTACATATCTTAATTAAGAGGGTGATTGGTCCAGCCTAAAGATTTGGAAATTTCAGAATTTAATCTCCAAAATACGGTATAAATAACTAATAAATGTTATTCCAAGGACAGATGTGCCATAAATAAGTTTTGATTTTTTTTTTATAAAAAAATTGATTGTTCATTCTGTACGATTGAAACCATGATGAATATATGAATGGCCGTAGACGTTAGTTTGGATGAATAAAATTATTAATAGAGTCCGAGTTCATAAATTTTTGATAAAAAGCCAGAGAAGAGAAAAAGATCTGCAGTAAAACACATATCGAAAATAAATAAAACTGATTCTTCATCTCGTACAATTAGACATCATGATACGTGAATGCATGGACTGAAAATGTTAGAATGGATGAACAAAATTATTTACGAAGTCTGTTTTTTAAAATTTGGAGAAAATGTAAAATCGTTCCAAAACTTCTTAGAAAGCGTTCTCTGATTAGATAAAACATGTGTCAGCATCGGAGTTATAGTCTAAAAGTAAATACAAAGCTTATTCTTATAATAGAAAAGAATTATTTATATTTCATGATTCCAATGATCCGTTCGATTTCATCAAGATTTAATTTTTATCTAATTCATCATAATCAATTCAATCAATCGTATCTCAGAAATAAAGAACTATCTTCAACAAGATAGAGAGGTTGAGCAAAAGATATTTGTGGCAGGAGATCATTTATGTAGAGATCTTAGTTCGACGGCACACTGGATTGCGTTGACTTTCGACGTTGCATCAAAGGGCAAGATTTTGGTGTCCGCGTTGGAATCCTCGCGTGTGACGGCTGCACGCCAGCGCTTCACAGCTCACGCCAACGACAGAATGTGACGCCTATTCAAGCATCTGCGGAAACAATTAACGGATAACGCTCGCACCACGCACGGACAGAGACCGAGCAACAGAAACTGCCCAGTCTCCTCTGGTATTACGTTTTTTTTTCTCAAATGAATCAAATTTAAATTAATGCGACGGCGCCGGAGAAGAGTGTAATTCCGGTAGATGAAAATATTGTCGAACGTACTATCAGTCTATTTGCAGGTTAATTAGCATTGTACATAAATCAAAAGGCAATGAAGCAAACTCTGGATAATTAGTTGTAGTACGATCTGAGGAGGGCGCCGCAGAAGGTGCAGATGATGGCCCGCCAGCTCCTGCGGTGCACCGGCACGTAGCAGAAGCGCGTGGCCGTCTCCATGTCCGCCACCCGCGCGCACGCCCCGCACCGCGAGCAGATCCCCGCCGCCGGCTTGGTGCTCCTCACCCTCCGGCGCCGGTCTACCAGAAAGCACCACACCACCATCGGTTTCAGGCTTCGAGTTCACCCGCTTCCTGTTCGATGAAATGCTCGGGAGAAATTGAGGGACTCATTGTAAAGAGACGGAGCAGGGTAGGTAGGAGGAGGAGGAGACGTTGGGAGTTGGGGACCGCCGGGCGTGAGGCATCATGACACCAGCGTGGGCGGCTCCATCTCATTAAGAGCGGGGTCCGACCCTGAGCCACAGGCTACGGAACTTGCCTCGCATTTACACCGGCCAACTATTGTTGATAGCCGTCCAACTCGATCTTTGCCTATCATGCAATTTGTTGCTGTGTGATTTCTCTATTCACGTCCGAGTGAATTAACTGAACTAGTTGGTGTTGCTTGGTTATCTCGTGGTAGAGTCGGTGATGAAATGGACGTTGACGTTGTTGCTTGTTTTTGTTTGTCCCGTGGGATTTGGTTAGGAGATCGATACCTTTACAGTTGAGGGTTTCAGATAAGGATGAGGATGAAGCAACTTGATTAACAACCTTTTCAAAACACCTGATTCCAAATCCACCGGACAATTCTTTCTCTTAAAAAATCAAGCTAGAATTTTATCCGACATTGTTGGAAGAAAACTGGAAACAACATTTTTTTCCAATAGAATTACAGATTCAATTCAGACCCATAAACCAATGGGATACATTGGGTTTAAGCAGACAAATTTGCCCTGCTAGTCAACAGTTTGCTCTTACAGCTTCCATTCCATATCAATGAAAAGAAATACTTTACATCACACAGCTAATATGCTTATTCTACTCAGAATAATACGAGGGGATCTACAATCAAGGTCCCTCCAGAACCCCAATCTTTCCAAGGGCGGGCACCAGTCTCACCGCCATGTCGGCAAAACTGCAATAATGTATGTACAATCAACAGAGCAATCAAGCAGCCACCTTCTCATGCTTTTATGATAGATTTTCCACTTTTTACAATAGACAGGAACTCAATTTCTTGCAGCCTTCAAATCCTTAATCATGCGAATGAGATCCTGAACAACCTCAGAGATTGCCGGTCGGAACTCTGGTACTTGCTGAGGAACAGAATATCGGGTTAAAACAGTATGCATACAAGTATTGTTGTTGCATACACTACTATCAACAATGTTTGGATTCCAAACTTGTATACATGTGGTAAGAGTACTTGCGTCGTGGCTTAAATTTACATGAACTTAGTCCATTTTCAATCAATTATATGCTTGGGATTCAACATATCTATTTGTATTCCAGATTAATGTATGATATTAGAGGCGCTAAAGCGAGACAAACCATGGCATGTGCAAGAAGATAAGCATTCTAAATTAGATTGGATGTAAGTATATTTCAGCAATCAATCAAAAATCAAGGTTTAAAACATCAAAACTCCAAGAGTTAAATTCTCATGGCTAGGAGTATGAAAAGCCACTTACAACCAACAACCAGACAACATTTGTTGAGGGAAGTGGGTCAATGGCACAAGATGTTTGAAAAGTACCTGAATGCAGCTGCTTATAATGTCAGCAAAGCAGGACAGCGATTTCTCAGAATACCTTCCAGCTAAAGAAGGATCCACCATCCTTTTTAAATCATTGATATCATATAGCTGAGAACTAGCCCATCTTACAAGATGTTGTTCAGCACGAGGACGTGTACTGTGAGAAACAGGAATATTACATGATTGTCTGAAATGGATTGATCGGAAGTCATCACAGGGCATTTTACCTATCATATGGCTTGTGACCAGTGAGAAGCTCTAGCATGATAACTCCAAAACTGTACACATCACTCCTGTCAGTATATTCTCCACCGTCAGTGACCTCAGGGGCTTCATAACTGTACAATGTACACATTCGACCTGACAACTGGAAGAAGACAACACCAACACTTATACACTATTTGATGCATCTAAGTTTTACTTTCATTTCACAGTAACAATGCCTCTATAAAGTGTATAAATTGCAAATCTATAAAAAAGGATTAGGCTTTAGTTGTCGATGAATTATAATGAGTTAATATATTCAGTACATGTGAAGCTCATATAATTTCCAGGTTGATTATTCAGGAAAACCTTTCAAAGTTGTCCTTATTCAGACAGGATCAAAATTTGCTCTGCAACACTTACTCTTGTCCAGCCTAGAGTCACCTTAGCTAAATATCGAAACTAAGTGATAGAAGACTGCTCAATTGGCAAACTCAGGTTAATCCACCTTGACAGACAAATCTAACATTACATGTGAGTTATGACTGCTCAATTGGCAAATGTGGACTAGTCCTTCTTGGCATATATATCTAACCTTATAAATGAGCTATGGGTTGGCATATGCATCCTTCTTCACAAGGCTGACAATCTAAATGCTGTGTTTTTAAATATGTTCTAGGGAAGCACAAAATAGGCAAAAAAAAAAAGTTAGTAATGTAGTTTCCTTTTAGCATATATCTAAAAGCTAAATGCTTGCCATAAAACAATTTTCCTCCATGGCTAATAAGAATATAAACTAGAATTATCTGAAATTACCTGAATCACTGAGTTGGATGACATTAGTGAAGACAAACCACATTCTGTAACACGTACAGCAAGCATATCATTAATGAGAATATTGGCCGGTTCAAAATTTTGATGCACAAGTGGTGGTTGGCAACCATAGTGAAGGTACCTGAAACACAACATGTGTGATTCTCAGTCCGTGAATTTAGGATTCTTGTGTAGCATATTCAAGGATTGACAAAACTTTCCACTTACTCTAATGCCCTTGCTACTCCAAGGGCTACCCCAAGTCGAGCCCCCCATGATAGTTTACCATTGAGATCATCTCCAACATGAATTACATAATCTAAGGTCTTCTTGCTGAAGTGCTTGTAGACAAGTAGACGCTGATCAAACTCTGCACAATACCCAACTAGCTCAGCAATGTTAGGATGCCTTAGTTCAGAGATGGTTAGAACCAGCTCTAAAAAGTCATCAACTGGGATTCTTGAGTTCACGTTGTCAAGCTTCAGTACCTCTAATAGCTGTAACCAAGAATCATATTAGTAATCAGGATACCAAAAAATGTCTCCTAATATAGAACTATCATATGATGGAGTTTTAAAAAATTGGCAAAGCATGCAATCAAGGAACGGTCAACAGCGTGCATCCAAAATACTGTAAGTCAAAAAGTTCAAAGACACACATATGACACAATATAATCATCTGAAAACTGTGAACACTCAAAATAAACAATATTTCAGAAATGATTTGGTTAAACTGAGAAGCTTTAGTCTCTTCTATATTCTAAGCAATAGACTCGAGAAGATTTAGATATATTGTTTAAAGCTTTTTCATTTATACCAAGAGTACATAAGTGTGTAGAGCATCAGTGTGCAGAATTTTCGTGTCAGCTAATTTGTAAACTTGGCAACCCTTATAGCCCAAAATGGTCAAGGTTTTGTTATACAGTCTTTCGTACCTTTCCGTCAGAAAGCTCCGCAAGGTAAACCTTGCCCAACATACCATCTCTGACCAGATTTTGTTCATTAAAATAATTTGTGTATTGTTGAAGCTCAGCAACAGAAAAGGATGTAGCAGATGTTGGGGGAATGTTTATTTGAGAAGTGCTAACATGTCTACCGGGAGCAATTGGCTTCACAACAAATTTTTCAACACGAGGCAATTGTGGTGGTGGTGGTGGTGGTGGTGGCGGTGGCGGCAGCAGCAGCAGGGGAGGAGGTGGGGGCGGGGTAATAATTAGATTGGTCTCTCTCATATCAATTTTGTGCTTATTCTCCTTCTCTTCATCATTGTGATCCACTTTAGCAACTGAAAAAAAAAGCATCCCAGAGCAAGATTTCAAATTTAAATCCATAAAACCAGAATCTCCACAGTAACAGTAGCACAAAACTCTTACATTGGCCAACTGTATTGTTTGTCTTTGCAGAATGCTCTTCACTTATAGGCTCATTGAACCTTCTTCCTGTGATTCCTGCTTGGCTCTTCACCAATTGATCATGGTTTGACTTCCGCTCTTGATGTTTTGATATACAAAATATGATGAGCAGGATAATGACAATAGCTATGATGACAGAAACAACAACATATACAACAACTTTCAAAGTTGACATTTTTCCATTGTTCCCACTGCCAGAATTTTCTTGACTGGATGCTTCATTCGAAGAGTTTGTATGCTTGGTATCAGGAATTTGGGATCCTGAATGATGAGGTGGTGATGCAGAATGGGGCGGAGCAGACTGATGTGGAGCCACTGATGGTGCAATAGAAGTGTTGAAGGGGTTCCCATCTTTTCTGGAATAGCCATACTACTTAGATGATTCATTGTAAAAATACACATGCACAGTTGCAAAAATATCTAGTGTTCAAATCCTTAGGCAGTTCAGAAACCAAAAACAAAATTTACTTGTAATCTGGTACATTAGAATTTTAATTGCTTAATGCTCTAAACAGATACTGCATTTACCATATGATATCAAATAATATAATGATCCTTACTTGAAATTTGGAATATCTAATAGCTTCTCGGGGATTGGTCCCGAAAATAGATTATTTTCTATGTTCCTGTCATGCCAAATTGAGAAACACAGTCAGTAAGAAAGCAGAACAAGAGAGGATACTGCATCATAAATAGTAAGCGGTTAGGAGTTACTGTTAAGAGCTTCTGCACTGTGAAAAAAGGAAAAATATTCCTTTTCCTAGGATCCCCTTTTGATTTTCAACTAAAATAACCTTGATTAGTTATGTATTTTTTTCATCACTAACTCTCACTTATATTGGACTTCTTTCTTTTTTAAAAAATCATAAAAAAATCGTCTTCTTCTAAATTATAAAACTAGTTTTTTGATTCGCAAAATCATCATTTCTGCTTATTTAAAATAATTCCTCTCCTTTTCTATTTGAAAATTGCCAACCCTGACTTAGTAGAGGTAAAATGTACTGATATTGCGGAGAGTCTTGTTGGTCATGTTTTGACGTCTACAATCAAGCGGTTGCTTTTCTTGGTTGAAAGCAATGAGTGTTGTCTCACAAGGTTGATTTCCTAGCCATAGCCCATGAAAATGCCAATCTCTTCATAGTATATGTAGATGTTCTTTTTCAATTTCATATAAAGGAATGAGAGCATGATTGAAATTGAGAAGGCAGAGAGTTGAATGAAAGGCCAAGGCAAGAATTTGAAGTTGCAACTAGAACTAATATTGGAGACATTGAAGATCCTCATAAGATTTTCTCCATCAGCTTGAAACAAGGCGGGATGATTCTAGGGGCTGTAGTATGAGGTGTGTATAGAGGCCATGGAGAAGGTGACATCAATTGGAGAGGTGAGCTTATAAGGAGGAATACATAACCAAGAAATAAATAAAAATAAAAGGATAAGGTGTAGAGGAGGAAGGTGATACGAACAGAAAGAAAGCAGGAGGTAGTGGAAGAAAGTATTGTCAAGGAGCGGACCTGTGCTAACACATGAAATTCGCCCACCTCCTATGGAGAGTAAAGTAAAAAGGAACTAACCCTAGGGGAGGACTGCATCTAGTATGAAGTTGAGAGGCAAAATATTGTAAATTCATTAAAGGAGAACTATTAGAAGACATATAGAATACTTAGACATAACACCCAATAACTAATAGTTGGAACAGCCACAGCAAGAAGATGATGACACTAAATATCTCACATGACTAAACTTAGACTCATCTAACTAATTCTTGGCATAACCCTAGGAGTATAAATTGACCAAACAAGAAGAAAGAAATTTTTTTAAAAAATATATATATCAGAGATTCAAGTGGAATTACAAATCCTTGAGAGGAAGATCTTCCAACACATTTAGTAAGCCGGAGAGCTGATTATTCTGCATGTGACTACAAAAAAGTAATCATCAAATTTATATCACTCTCAAAAGAGTTAAGAGAAATAATCTTATGCATTCAAATGAGACTCACAGTGTAGTCAAAGATGATAAGTTTCCCATTGAGGCCGGTAATGGGCCACTGAAATTATTAAAGGAAAGATGCCTGCTTGAAAATTGACATGTTACTCATTAATAACAAAGGATAAACAGAAAACATGAATAGATAAGTGAAATACAAAACCCCAACCCACAAGTTTATTAGACCAGTGAGAGAGCTAAAGGCATCTGGCAGATCACCACTCAATTTATTGTTATTAATCGACCTGAACAGCACAAAGGCCACCAATGAAATTGAGACTAACAAATGAAACACAAGATCAATTGTGTAAAACGAAACAGCACATTACATGTCTGTCAGAAGGGTTAACTTTGATAAGGAATCTGGAATGCTGCCTGTGAATTGATTAGCTGAAAGAAAACTGTCCCAGGGCAAATCATGCAGATCATCACAGAATACGAGCAATCTATGGAAACAAGAAATGCTAGACACATAGTATCAGTTAAAACATACAATGTGCGCAGGGTAAGAGGAAGATTTCTTGGTATGCCTCCACCAATGTTGTTGTTACTCAGATCTCTACAACCAAAAGTAGCAAGCAAGCAAAGATCAATATACAGATTCTAGATGATGGCTTAAGCTTTGAGAAATGAACTGAATGAATTGGAGACTGAGACTGTAGTTTCTCATGCTAACAGAAAAATGAAATTCAACCAACTATGACTAACATTGTAATTATTGAAGAAAAATTGCCTAGACCATCACCCAGTTGTCCTCCAAGATTTGCAGCATTGATAATTCTATCAAAATAAGGTCATTAAGATAAGAATGTAAGATTCTTCAATTGGATAACTTAGGAGAAAATTACCGTACATTGCAGTTATGTTTGAGTTAACACATTGAACGCCTTGCCAATTCTCTGTGCAGGGGTCTCCTCCATTTGGAACCCATCCAGGAAGAGGAGGTGAACCCAGTGCAACGTAGAAGTCATTTATAGCAGCAACTAAGAAAAAAAATGTAGCAATAGTAACTGCATATCAAGAAATTCAACATAGATGGTGCATTGCATTTGCAATCTACATGCATAAAATTTAGGTGCTTCTACCTACCACAAGTATAAACAACCGTTCTAATACATATAATTCAACTATGTATGTGATGCATCAAGCACAATTGCACACGACAAAGAACAGGGACAAATAGAGCCTATAGTCAGTTAGAAAAAACAAGGACAATTTTGAGAAGGAAAACAAAACTTAGCATACCGTCCCGTTCATCAGTGAATGAGTGGCAATGTGACGAAACAAAAATCACGACCAGACAAACCCACAAGATGACCTTTGAATTCATGTCATTCACTTGGGCAAATATCACCATGAAACATCAAACTTCCAATTCTGATGAGATAAACAAAGCAACAAACATTAGAATTATAACAGGTTGATAGGGGGTAAAAAGGTTGAAGCTTCTTTACAGCATTCAAGATGCTTAACTTTCTGCTTCAAACTTAAATAGAGCGACTTAAGAGGAAAATTTTAAAACAACAAAGCCACACCATTCGTCATCTAGAGGAATGTTCTTGCATTGTTAACAATTCGCACATACAATACCTTTTTCCACTTGTAGTAACAAACAAAAAAATTAGAAGGAGCCTAACTCTTCCTCTCCTAAGTGATCTCCATGCTACTCGTTACTAAAAGAGGAAGAATATGATAATAAAAAATCCAGAATATATTAAAACTGCTAAAGAGAAAAGAAAAACTTTGACGAACAAATGGAAACTGAAACCTTACTTCCAAAGCGAAAGAAACAATGCAAAGAAAAACAATCATCAACTCTTTCTGCTGCTCTAACAAGCCGCCAGACCTAAAATCCACAGCAAGAACCACAATACTGCCGCAGACCAAACAAAAAGCCCCAGCTTTCTCTCATAAAATCACCATATTGGAAACCAAAACAAAATGATCGATTCGAAAAGCCTAGCAAAAAAATCCAACTCGACCATCACCTCCAGAATGCAGCTCCGCGATAACCAACAAAAGCAAGTCATACAAGCAAAAATAAATAAATAAATAAAAGGTAACACAAAAGCAAAGAGAGCGGGCGGCTCCAACCTCAGCGAGGACCTGGTCGAGGGCTGACTGCCGTCTCCAACAAGCCTTAGCGGCTAAGTGTCCACCAAGTCGTCAGATTTCGACGATAAACATAAAGAAAAGTAAGGAGTAAAAGCCAAAAGCAAGAAAGAGAGAAAGCAAGGAGGCAGTAGAAGGGGACGGCGAACACATGACGGCACGGGATGCTGCTTTTCCTCGCGATCCCATCCCACTCCCGCACCACTACGCTCTCATTTTAAAATTGACGAAGAAGTAATAAATTCACCGAATCTAATTCCATTTCATTTATCCACCAATATAAAATTCAAATCAATTCTCTCTCACACACACGCACACACGTTTCGATGGATGCCAAATTACGAGTGATTAAGTCGTTAATATGATTGCTTTTCTATTCCATCTAAGATCTTCGTGGACTCCAAATTGGTCTGCTCTCAGAAAGTCGCGTTGCTTTCACGGAACATCCATCGAAATAAACACTAAAAAATTTGATCTTTTGCAAAAAAAAATCAACTAAATCAATATTTTGTCGGACCATGGCTTCTGCACAATTTGAGCCACGATACAAGACTAATCAATATTTACTCAGAACGCGAGTGAATGGAGAATCATGGATATACAATTCTTCATTTATTTTTGCTGTGATCAGTAGTACTTCACTCAATTAGCTTTCTTGTTTTGAAGTCCATGAAAACTGAGCGTGATGCCATAGCAACTGGCTTCAACCCTATACCTTTAATGATTTGGCATCTGCTGAAATTCTTCTGTTTCTGTTCTAAGCAAAAGCAAATGAAGTGCTGCATACGCTAAATTGTCAAATTCCATCAGAAAAAAATTGGCTGCGAATGTCGAGTACAAATTTAGCCTTTTGCATTCAGGGTAAATGAAAGAAATGAAAATTGATAGCAGCGATATCTTCTCCTCTGCAGACAGCGGTAACTTACGCTAGTCAAGCAGCGCCGCCGGACCTCTGATTCGACCAGGCGAGGATGTCGTTGTGAACCACGACGGCGTTCTCGTCGGGCTCGCCCTGCAGCTCAGGGGTGCCCCGGACGGAGCGAAATAAGGCGAAGCGGTCGCGGGCGGCGGCTACCAGGTCGGAGACGAAGGCGCGGAGGCCTTCGGCGCGGCCGTGGGCGGGGAGCTCGAGGAAGAAGCAAGCGAAGCCGTGCAAGGCGAAGATAGAGGTGGATTGGAAGGACTAGTTGATGTCGTTGCCGTAGCCATGATCACGCAACACTGCACCACAAGCTGGTGAATAGTTTGAGGCCGCGAGGGGAGGTGAAACAAGGAACTGGTGGAGTGGATGCCGCCGGCGGTGTGGTAGTCAGCCTCGTCGGCTGGAACGCCGCCTCAAAAATGGCGGCAAGGTTGACTCTTATCACGCGTCGCCGCCATAGCGAAATAGCCTCTATACTGGCAGTTGATTGCGTTGACCGCGTGCGGTGGCAGGGGAAGGGATCGGTTTCTGTACATTGTCGCCCTGTTACTCAGTTTCATTACGAAATGATAGTGATCTAACATTTTATTATTATTATTATCATCATCAGGAATTATAGGCTAACTATATGCAAACATCACACTGCAGAAGTGAGAATGTGTAATTAAAAGTGAAGAAAATTGACTCCGTCAAACTAAAAAGAATGCAATTCTCTATCTGGTGAACTATTCCACTGATGAATAACATTTTCACAATTGCTATCAACAGATTTGAGCTGCTGCTCAGCAAACTGGGAATCAGATTGGAGTTAACTCCGCTCAAAATTCTCAGAGAGATCGGAGAAGATTTAATTAATCAAAGAATGAATGTAAGCGATAAATAGAAAGGAGGCTGCGATCGATCTAAAGAAACGAGCATGCCTACTCCAAGGACATCTTCGAGAGCGGACTTGGCGTGGGACGGAAGAACCACGTCCTCAGCCCTGGCAAAGGAGTTGGCGGGCGCGTCGGAGGAGGGTGGAGTGCCCGCCGGATCACCTCCCGGTTGGCCGACTGGTTTCCGTCGGATGCAAGAGAATAGGCGGGCGGTCTCCGCCCTGTGGAAGTTGTTCGCGACCGTCGAGGAGACCTGGACGACGGAGCACCCCCTCGTCCTCTTACCCTCGGCGACTGCGCCACCAGTGCGCCGCCCGCGCCGGGAGGTGTGTGGCTTTCCTCGCCGGAGTGAATGAGCTCCATGTGTTGCTGCTGTAGTTGTTGTTGCTGCTAGTAGTTGTTGTTGTCTTCAAGAAGGAAATGGCGGTTGATCCTTTATATGTACATGGAGCTGCGCGTCCATTGTTCATACGCGAAGGGGAGAAGTGGTCCTCCAACGCCTCGCCGCACCTTTTGACCTTTGAATAGGCCGGCTTTGAAAGTTGACCAACGAAGAGCCCAGGAGGTGATGCCACGTAAGTTGACATGTTCATCGATGTGCATGATAACAAGTCAAAAGGTCTTTGGGCTAAAAATCAAATCCAAACTTCGTGGCGTAGCAACCTTTCTTTTAGAAAATACCAAAATATAGTTTAGAAAAACATCGGCTAATCTCTTGCTATTGCGAAGAAAAACAGCAAATGCATTGTGATATAACACACGCATTATGATATCATTACAAAGGGTAGGTGAAAGATTCAGGCAAAGCCCTGAAAAGTTGATTGGTTGAAGCATTTACAAGTCGCCTTGATGAATGAAGAAAGAATTATACTTCCTAAATGCTTCATCAATCAAGTCTCACTGTTCATTCATTTATCATTCGTAAATCTTGGAAGTTGAACAATGGAGTTAACTCGAGTGACCCCTTCCAGGCCTGACCAGTTCCCATCCTCTTTAAAGCATTCTGAACCTTGTTCTTCCAGAGCAGCTGCTATCCTGGTGTTTCTGACTGTGAAATTCCGGTCTAATGTGGGTTCAGAATCTTGTGCTTCATTGGTTTCAACTTTGGAATCTTCATTGCCAGGATAAATGAACGATGTCGAGCTATTATCCAAAGATTCAGACACAAGTGCATCCTTCTCATCGTCCAAGTAGAGGCAAACCACTGCGCAGTCATCCATTTTTGAAGTCGGATACTTGAGCTTCCATTCTCGAGCAGCAGCTTCAACAAGGACCTTTGCAGCCAATGATCGAGAGGGAGAAGATGAGACAATTTCAATGACATCTTCATTGCCGAGGACATCCCAGACCTGCAGCAACGTGTGAAAGTTTAGCCATAACGTGACGGATGCATATGCTGAGCAATAAAGTACAATCGAGCAAAGAGGTTCTACCATGCACACAGTTGTTTCTCTTCTACAATAAAGAGTAGGTCAACTAAAAGTTAAGCAAACAGGCAAAAGATACACTGCCACATGCTGTAGGTGTCATGGCTTTAGCTGTCATAGCTGACAGCTGAACTCACGAATGGGATGTACAACCTTGTGACCACTATTCTCTTTTTCAATTGGGATAATCATTCGTAGAGACTCTCATTACAACATCTACGTGTGTCGATCAATAACATTTGCAACAGCCTTAATCACCCAAAAGTATGATAAAGATTGCATAGTAGACGCTCTGTGCAAATCAATGCGGTCGGGAGCACCAAGCTCCAGAGATAAAAGGCCATGTTTCGTTGGCCATTAGGTCTTCAAGGTTGAACTGTGGTTGATTTTAATTGACCTTAAATCCATTCCTCTAACTAAATCAGAATGAGGTTTTCAATAACAATATCATAATTTGTTCATAGCAGTGAAGTGTAGCAGAAGGAGATGAATGGATGAAAGGTAGATGCCACACTGCTTACAACCATGACTTAAATGAAGGTGGAGATACCATCTGGAATTTTGTTATGCTCAGACGTATATGCCTCAGATAAGGTGGGGATATGTGCAGCAAAACTTAGCTCTTCTGATAAACCTTGATATCTGAAATTGATAATTAACCAACTAAAATGATAATATATGAAAGTTCAAGTTCCAGAACTTCCGAGGAGCTAGACTACTACAATAATCTCTTTCCTTAATGATGATTAGAGTGAAAGAAGGTACTGGTCAGTCACATTTCCCTAAGAATTTCACCATTATTGTTCTGCCCTGGTAAACTATGAGCCTTCTCCATTAGTATGATGAAACAAACTTAAGCAGGAATGTAAACCTTGAAAGTTTAATTATCGATAGCTGGAATATAAATGATTGAAGCCCCTTAGAAAACAACAGGTGAAGTATATATCGAGTGTCTGCACTGCACTGTTATTTCAGTTTCAACAAAAATGCAACAAATTGTGAATTCTAAAGATAAAGGAACCCCAGTAATAGGAAGAATTAGATCAACTTACGCCATCAGAAGCAAGAACAACAAATTGATCCTTCTGGGTGAGTGGCCAATGGAATAACTCTGGAACTGAGATCACTCCATAATCCTTCAAACAGAAGTCTCCAAAAGCCCTAGCCATTGCTAGACCAGGAGCGTTATCGAAAGGCAGCCACACCCTCGGCACCTCCGGTTCATCCTGCAGAGCAAAAACTCTTCCTTGACATTTCTTGATTCGCTCAGCTTCCCCTGCAGGAACCGCAGTTACTTTATACAGGGCATTAATTCATCAATAAACGAAGGACTTGAAGGATCTATCTAACACGTACTTGGAAGGTCGGGTTTGAGATCAACCGTCAGCTGCACAGCCCGCAACGAGCCAGAGATGTCATCTTTGCAACCCAAGACAGCTCGGGAATCCCCAATATTTGCAATGAAAAGGTTCGAATACTGTACTTGTGCGAAGACACAATTCCCAGTGAGGTGCTATAAGAAACAATGGCAAAAAAATTCATCACGCGCGACAAGCATAGGAAGAGGCAAACCAGCTTGAGCAAGATTACGGCAGTGCTGCCGCTGCAAAAACAATCGAGGGAGGAGTGAGAACTGAGCTCCTTGTCCATGGCCTTGTACGACCGCACGAAGGCCTCCTTCCAGGCCGAGAGCAACGGCTCCTCCAAGCAGAAGGAAGGATCTTGCACCGGCAGGTCGTTTCTCCCCCCTAGGCCGCAACACGGCAGGCTCACACCTTTGCGGCGGTTGCCACCGCGGGGGAGAAAGGAGAGGAGCTTGAGGGGGAGAGCATCCCTCACCTTTCGGGCAACGAGGTGGCCGTAAGGGCCGTGGCCGTCGAACACACCGCATAACACGCCCCCGTTGCCGCCGAAGTCCTGCATCGAAAACACACACGAACAAGGAAACCGAGCCCTCAAACGACCGAACGACCATCAAAGAGATCGATTAGCGAGGGGCATAAGAAAAAAAAAATTCAAAACTTTTGTGTCTTACTTCCCACAGAATCATGGCGTCCTGGTTTATCCCCTTGCGGCCTTGTTGCGTGTAGATGGAAGCGGTGCAGCTTCTACCGTCGTTTGAGAAGATCCGTCCCGGAAGGGCATGCAGCCGATCCTCCCGAATCGACGCGCCTCTCTGATTAGCTTCTCTTCGCTCTTCGTCATTCCTCCTCGCCTGACGCCTCCCGCTCCTGCTACTGCTACCGGAACAAGTGAGAGCTCCGGGTGGGGCGGTGGCGGCAGTGGCCGCGGCAGCGGAGGCAATGGCGGTGGGAATGTTTCCCATCCGGATCGCAATGCCGCATCCACCGCGCGAGGCCGGGAACGAGGAAGAGATCGGATTGGAGGCAGGAAGGCGAGCGGAAAGCCGGACCCTCTCTCCTCCAGATGTTAATGAATACAGGGGAGAGAGAGAGCAAGGAAAGGAGTGGGAAAGGGAAGACCACGGGAAAGTAGGGCCCACTGGGTTTCTTTTCTTTTTTGAGATCGAGACTACTTACTTAATTGACTTTTGATTAGATACGTATTCGATTTACTTAATTGCTTAAATTGGTATGGATCTCATAGATATGATCCGATTATTTATACTTAAAATATCATCAACTTTCTATAAACTAATCAAACGCTGATAAATTTGCTCTTTTTTGTATTTTTTGTTATATTATATTTTATTTTATTTTAATTTTTTTTTATAAAAAGTTGTGTGTAAAATAAGTAATCAAATTGCAAGCTCGCACATGCACCTGAAACAAGTTCCATTATTATTAAAATAATATATCAAATCTATTTTTTCCACGTAAATACTGCATGCCATAATAATTTATAAACCCGCCTGAACATATTTTGTGTCATTCTTTATCATTTTAAATAGAATATGTCCATGTATCAGTCGTTCAATACTAACTAACTTTGGTCTTAAAAAATTAATACAGTCTGATATCTTTTTTGCATGTTGAAGAACTCCATGACGGCAATGATTCTACGATTCCATGTTTTATTTTACTCTCCTAACTATTCATCAGTAAACTAAGAATCTGTAAGTTAAATGTTAAGCTAAAAATTGAAAGCAAGATAAGTTATTTTTTAAAATTATAGATTATTTGAACCTATACAAATTATAAATATTAGAAACAAACATAATAAAACAATTCTAATGTATCTCTTTGCCATTGCAACTTGAAGCAATGATTGCAGTCCATGAGAACGTTGCAACCACAAATCGACAGAAGGACTACTCCAATGAAACATAAGATTTTTTAAATTTATCTTAAATCTAGTTTAATCCAATTAAATTTGATTTAACTATAATTTAATCAATTCAAATCCAAATCAACTTGGATTTAGACAAACATGCTTCTTATCTCTGTACCTATCTAGATTTTAATTCAGCACATTTACTTTATAACTTCAAAATTACATCCAAAAGATCCAAACCTTATACTATTTTAACTAATTAAATTCAATCAGATCAAACATGTTAATTTATACACAATATTTTGCCATTAACTACTAATTTAATAAAACTTAATAAAATTGGGGTGGGCTATAGTAGTTCAGGATGGGCTATACGTGGCTCCATCTCTGGAGCCCATGGATGATCTCTATCAGTACAAGTGTAGAATGTTTACAAGGATCTAAAAAAGATTCAAATCCAATAAAATCATTACTTTAATTTCCACGTATCTGATACTTTTCTCCTTAGACTTTTTCAAACACTAGTCTCGAACCATTATATGTACTGTGACCAACTGCACTCGTATGTTCCCAAGTACGGACGCAAGACCTCTCTTGCCCGTTCCCTGGGCTTAGAACAATGTTTGCTTAGTCTACACTCCAAATATGGTATAGTTGACTGAGTCATAACTTCTAAATGTCAAAACGTTTTCCTTGAAAAGTTAAATTTGGAAGTTGGTGGATCGAGGTCGAGTCGGTTAATTAGTTTTCACGTGCACAAAATAATGAACGAAGAGTTGTAGGTCAAATCTCAAGCCTACGTTGACATGCATCATTCATATATGCATGCATTCATAAACGGAGAAAATATAATTATAACTAGAATGCACCTTCCATATTTAAATAATTGGATTCTAGAATCTAATATCAGTTTTTTCTTATTCAACGTGATCTTCGTCGTCAAAGACATATTTTTTTTTTCATAAGCAATTATTTAAAACTCTATAAGTAAATATATAGGATGTTGCAATATTCTAAATGAAACGATCATGATTTAAACTTAAAATATGATATTCTTGTGCAAATGTAATATTTTAAACATGCAATATGTAAATATTAAAAATGTTTTTTTCAATTTTATCAGTCCATTTTAATTTTTTCTGATATTTTACCGATTATTAATATATTTTATTTATTTATTATTATTATTGTTAGGCCAGATGGGCCCGATCCGGGCCCGGCGAGCAAAGATACGTGAAGAACCTTGTCGTGCCCATTCTGCACGATATCTAAATGGGCCGGCTTGGGCCACGCGTAGGTCGTCGATCTATTGTTCGACTAATGAAAAGTCAAAGTTTTATGGTCCACGATGGTTTAAAATTCTGATGATGAGTTGAATAGGTCCCTGTTCAAGCTACCACATCCCCCACGGGAAATCAAAATCAAACCTCGACTAATTTTTCTTGTTGTCGAATGTCATCCATATCCATCCTTACAAATACTTATATATACATAGATTACACAGCTAACATTTTCTCGTTGATCCACTAAAAAAATATATAATTCCATTAATTCATCTGTTTTGATTTCAATGGCCGTCTCTTCTGTGCACCGCGTCGTCGTCCCCTACCGCGCCGGAGCTTCTAGGATCCTCGCGAGGAAAACAGCAGGTGCATTCAAGTCTCCGGAATTCTCTTCGGCCGATCATGCCACTCCTCGCCGGCGGTCGTCCTCCAAGCAATGCGCCGCCGGCGTCGATGTGTTCCTGAGCCACCGGGGTGCGGACACTAGGAGCTCCGTGGCGGGGTTGCTCTACGACAGACTGGTGCAGATGAACGTCCGGCCATTCCTCGACAACCGCTCGATGGTGCCAGGAGAAAAGCTGTACGAGTCCATCGACGCCGGGATCCGGCAGTGCAGGGTCGGGGTGGCCATCTTCTCCCGGCGCTATTGCGACTCCGTCTTCTGCCTCCACGAGCTGGCGATGATGGTGGAGGCCAACAAGAAGCTCATCCCCGTCTTCTGCGACGTCAAGCCGTCGGAGCTCGTGGTGCGCGGCGACATCACTGTGCATTCGCCGGAGGATCTCCGGCGGTACAACCGGGCGATCCAGGAAGCTAAGCTCACCGTCGGCTTGAACTTCGACACAAAGAACGGGAATTGGTCGGAGTTGTTGTCGAGGACGGCCAAAATCGTTCTCAAGTGCCTGGAGAAGGAGACCTGATGGCATGCACAATATATATACACTGGTTCAAGCTAATTGGGGAAGGAGAAATCCACAAATAAATATTCTTTTTAATAATTTTTAACAATTTATTTTTGTGGGTAAATAATTATATTAGCTCTCTATTTAAGAGCTAGTTCGGCAGGAATGCCTGAAGAAATTAACGGAGGGTTCTCAATTATGATTTGAAATTTTAATAAATAAATGTTTTTATTTCTCACGAAGATGGTGACGTCATTTTTATTAATTATTTCGTAATGCACAACGCTGAACCGACAAAAAAATCTGATATAACGTCACGCACTGCCACCTCATCGATCCGCACCACACGACCGCCTAAACTGCCGCCGACGCTTCGATCGACGTGGCATCCGCGCATCACAGCCGTCCCCTTCTACTAGCGTCTTCACGAGAATTCACCATTTCCCCTTTATTTATTTTTTTAATGTTCTTTCCCACCTTTTTGTTCTTTCCGAATCCTGTCTCGCTCGCTTTTTATTGCCCTTCTCGATCCGTTGCAGGTTCTCCCAATCCAATCTTCGCCATGGCCGCTGCCGCTGAAGAAGATAGTAAGCCATACCCAGAGGTAAACAGATTATAAGCAGTGCAATTTTGGCTTATCGATCCGAAATCTTAATTCACCGCTTGGTTTGCCGCAGATGATCATGGAAGCGATCGCGGCGCTGGGCGAGGCAGGCGGCGCCGACAAGTCGGCCATCTCGAACTACATCGAGTCCAAGAACAACGACCTGCCGCCGGATCACCCGTCGCTCCTCTCGACGCACCTCGACCGCATGACAGAGAACGGGGAGCTCCTGCATGTCGACGGCTACTACAAGAAGCCCGGCGCGAACGCGCCCGCGAAGCGAGGGCGCGGCCGCCCGCCCAAGCCCAAGTCAGAGCTTCCTTCCGGCGCAGAGCTACCGTCGCCTCGGCCGCGTGGCCGGCCGCCGAAGACGAAGGATCCGCTTGCCGCTGCCGTCGCCAAAGCGGCCTCCGGGTTCCCCCGCCCTCGTGGACGTCCGCCGAAGGTCGACCGGGCGACGGAGTCGGGGACGAGCGGCGCTGTGGTTGGGGTCAAGCGGGGCCGCGGGCGGCCGCCCAAGGCGAAGCCAACGGCAGTAGCAGAAGCGGTCTGAGTGGATCAGGAGCGGGAACACAACAACTAGTAGCAGACTTATTATTTTGTATTTTAATTATTTAATAATGTTAATTAAGAAATTGAGACCGCAAAAGGTTTACTAAAAATTGTATGAATGGCACTTGCAATTCCAGAGAGTTGCAGAATACAGTATATATCGTGTGTGTAACACTGAAATAACAACGCATCTTCGAGCCTAAGTAGAAGCCGCAACCTGAACTAGAACCAAAACCCTGAAAGTTGTAGCTTGATGAAACATAACAATCATCGAGGGGAAGGGGGAGAAGCATTTCGTCCAAGAGCAGGATGAACTTTAGCAATCTCTGGGTCGGAGAACAGTATATTGGCGAGCACTACGTTCGCAGCATCCGTGGGGTGATAGGCGTCCCAGAACACGTATTCTGCTCGATTGCTGCAGAGGTTTGAGTTTGGCAGGCACAGGCCACCTACTGTCGTATCCACGTTGCAACATGACGTGTGAGAGACTTTGAATCCTGCAGCCAAATACAATTTTTGTTATCGAACGGACGTAGTTGGAATCCTCGATGTTTGCAGAGTAGTTTGATTGCGTACCGTAGATTTCTGGTCTGTTGATGAGATCCATGACTGAGTCGTAGCAATCTGCGAAGGTCATTTGCGCACCAGGAAGCCTGGAGTTGAGAACAGAGAGCAGATACTTGACTCGCTTGTTGAACCGCATCACGTAGTCGTTGACATAATCTAGGCATTGGCCATTGCCGGCTATCGCTCTCTGAGAGGGAATGCAGCCCATGGGTGACAGTCCATGGAAGATCACCTTCCTTGCCCCAGCAAAATACAACCTCTTGAAACATCAAACACAGACACCATGTTGTAGTTCATCATTCATTGCTAAAACTTGGATCGATTAACTACCATTAAAGATTTAAAGAGCTGATCATTCTATGTCTTGAAATTGAGCCAGATATCATACCGTCAACTGGCCTGCCAAGGTATTTATCAAGAGATCCTCGAACTCCTGGAGCGTGTAAATATTTCCATCAACAAGAAATGGCTTAAGAAAGTTGTTGATATAGTCATTGCTTCCTGTAAAATAAATGGAAAAAAAGATAAATAAAACCATTAGCTATCTTGACAAAATGGCATTCATCAAAACTTTGGTCGTGTAGTTTACCAAGTCCAACTAAAAAGATGGCCTCATTGCTTAGTTCCTCAGAAGCCTGTCTTCCAAGTTTGAGAGTGATTGCTTCCTTTGTCTTCTCATAGCAGCCAATTTGATCATCAAAGGAGAGCTTTTCAATCTGTGAATCCCCGTTTTAGTAAATGTATGTTGGCAATAGCTTAAAAACTTGTGTATCTGCGTATACTGAATTGAATGAAACACAAATAGCTTACAAAATAGATTCCGGTCTCGTTGAGAATTCCAGCTCCTCCAGAAGCATAGTTGACACCTTTGAGCATAGCATCATCGTACTCGGACAGAGAAAGATATGGTGGTGGAGATGGAATCCCCAGCTTGGCAGCTGCATCCCGAAATTAACAGAAAGTTCAAATCTGACTATTTTCATGTAAATAAATGTAGTCAGGAATGATTTAAACATACATACCAATGATGTCTCCTATGGTTCTTCCATTGGTGAATCTTCCAGTTGGAATGCCGCCATAGTAATCAATTCCATACCAGGGGTAGTCCGACTTCGCAAGGGATAAAATGAGATAGTTGTTGTTGCCCACATCGGACAGCGAGTCCCCGAACACATAGAGAACAGGTTTTCTAGTTTCAGTGGCGGTGATAATGGAAGCAGAGAGTAGAAGAGATATAACGAGAGTAGGCAAAAGAGCTTCCATGTTTGAGTTCAATTGAGAGTGGAACGTTGTGGTGAGAGATGGTGGTGTTCGGGATGGCAAATTTATAGCTTGGGTGGTGCAATGAAGTCATGGAGATGTCTCTAAGTTTGGCTTTTGTGGCCTTGGTGGGTCAAGAGATTGTGTGTAGTTGCACGGATTGGTGAGAACTTGAGGAAAAGTGGCACGGTTTCTATGATATGAATAGAAAATATCAGGCCATGCAGCCTTCTCTTGCAAAAGTTTTTGGTGCCAAGATGAAATATTTATGTTATTGGAAATGACTCACAAGTTATGTCAATTGAAAATTGGATGATTGCTGTTTCTTATGGAACTTAATTAGGTCCTATAGTCTTCATAAATTGCAGGAGTAAACTTGCATACAGAGAAATCGCTTTGACAGCAGAAACACAATCATAAAATTTGTCTTTGACGTAAATCATAGTTATTAGACTTATGAAAGTTTTCTTACTGTATACATTTTTCTAGGTCATAATTATCAATGTGTGTCCCTTAAGAATTTAATAGCCCAAGTACTTTTATTAATGGGCCAAAACACTTGACAACTCCCTTTAAAAAAGATCCAAACCCTACCCTCTGTTCATGCTGGAACAAGAACTCTCCTACAGGAAAAATTAGTGTTGCAAAACTGATGAGAAGCTAGTAACAAATTTATCATCTTTGTGTTTGTAGTACTTCTACCACACTTTGCTGTGTTTTTACTGCACATGCTAAGTAAAGGAATGAAACAGCTAAAGAATGCCAAACTGACAATAATTAACGTTTATTATCAGAAACCTAATCTAGAGTTTCTTATTGACTTCTGATGCCTGTTTGAAGATTTCTCTTACTGTTCTAGGAATGCCATTCAATTTCCTTGGCTGGTTTGCAAATAACCTTGGTCAAAGGACATTGAATGAATTAATATCATAGAACTATCCCAGCTCTCTAGAAGGAAGTTTCAGAAAGAAAGAAACATCAGCATACTATAATGATAATTGTTCTCAAATTTACAGAAAGAAACATCTAAGTGAGGCATAGTAGAACACAGTACAACTTGCTCAGACAAATTCATGAACTCCAACAGTCTTCTATGGTATCGTATCCTTCAGGATGCATCTGATAATTAAGTCAAAATGATGTACACAAGCAGTCTTCTTGATGAGGACCAATCCTCTAAAGGAATACTATTGATCAGTATTCAAGTGTTGGACCAGAGTAACAATAAATGAGTTGAACAAACGAATATGAAATCAATGCTCTAAAATAAAGTGGGAGTCCACCCTCCACATTATTGAGCTAAAATGCATCAGATTATTGTTTTTAAAATGCAATATCAATTTGTTTGTAATTGTCTGTTTATAAAGGCATTTACTAATTAATACATTTACTACCGTTCCTTTTCAAACATGGAATGAAAGTGACCACCATTGCTGCATTGCAATGACGAAATAGTACAAATTACTCAAAGCGATAAAGCCTAGTTATTTTAAATGCTTTAGCTTTACTAGAGTGATTCCAAAATTCAATAAAGCAGATTATTATTTTAACAAAAAGGAATGCTCTGGCTTTGTCCAGATTGAAGCAGTGAGACAGTGAGTACTAACAAACAAACATTATAAATAAAATACCAAATATTTGTCTATTTTTTATACAACAATTCCAAATTAGTGCTAAATTTTGATCCAATCCACTGACAGCTTTTTTTCTTGCTTCTTGAGTCACACCATGAAAAAAAAAAGTTAAATGGAAAGAAGGGAAAAAAAAAAGCAAAAGTCAAGAATAATAAGAGTAATAAAAAATTGAAAGGAAATAAAATTGAAATCAAAATTATTATTTTTTAATTCTTTTTCTTGTGCCACTCGGAGGGCCTGGTACGAAATCACAACGTTACCCCTCGCCGCCGCTACAGATTCCGGGAATGAGCAGCGAGGGCAGCCGCCCCATCGACTCCGTCCGCCTCTGCCGCGCAGGCGCCGGCGCCGGCGGCAGAACCCTCCCGTTGGCGAACAGTGGCCCACCGCCCACCGCCACGTGCTCGGCTGCGGCGGAGGCTGCGGGGCCGCCGAAGACGTAGTGCCCGTCCGCCACGTCGCCGCCCGACATCCGCCGCTCCACCTGCAGGAACTCCCCCAGCGAGGTCGTACGAGACACCTCGTCGCGGCACAGCCGCCACCAGCTGCCCCTACGCCCGTGCCGGCGTCTCCGATCCGCCGCCATCGGCTTCGGACGCCTCGCGGCGGCGCCTCCGTTGGCGTGCTCGCGGCGAGACGGGAGACGAGCGGAGCGGGAGGAGGAGGCGGAGGAGGGGAAGGAGACCCCCATTAGGGTACCGAGGGTGGTGCTCCGGTCGGCGAAGAAGGAACCGGTCGACTGCGTAAATAGCAAACCCATTAAGGGGTTATTTGGGGTAAACGAACGAAGGGAACGGGCGAAACTGCGGCAGCTTAATCTTACCTCGGTGTCGAGATCGGAGGAGGAAAGGGAGGAGAAGGAAGGAGAGGAAGGGATGAAGTCGGTGTCCCTATCCATAGCGTCCTGCTCCAAGAGACGACGGAGATGGAAGAGAACCTTGGATTTATTATTGAGCTGGAACACCGAAGGAAGAAGAGAGGAGTGAGTGCTAAATGACATAATTGCCCTTATTTGTTTGTTTTCTTCTTATAGTTTCATCCTGTTACAATGGAGAGCTGTCTCTAAATAAAAAGGAATAAAATATTTTCTATTACTATTTGTATCATTAAAAATTAATTTTATATATGTATATTGAATTTGAGACGTCCAAAATTGCCCTTGCAGATGCATGATAAAGTTTCAAAAGCAATAAATTCAACTTAACGTAAACAAATAAATGAGTCCTAAAATAATATTTTTAAAACGCAACAAGAGAAAAAAACAAAACATAATTAGGATATATTCTCTTGCACAAATACACAAGATGAGGAATATGGTCCAATAAATGACATCGATGTGTACTCGATTTTGCCTTTGTTTGTTTGGATACTTTTGATCATAGTGGAATCCAACGATAAGCCAAGCTATGACGCCTTTGATCTAGTTGTCACTTACTGTGTTTGGAGGACCAGAGGCGAGCTTTGTTAATCTAGTTGCTTAGCATTCCAAGTACCTTAATTATTTTAACTGTTAATTATCGAATAAAAAATAACAGACGCATTGCGTTGGTGATTAATTATTATCATGAAGTTTAATGCTTGTTTAGCGATGCCAAGCAGTCAAATGTCTTCTCTCCGAACAGTCTGAGAGCCAGAGGCAATGAGTGTGCTGGAAACACGAAGTGCCACAGCATGATGAAGCTGCATGCAGCTGGGCCTCGCCGGTTACTTGTGGACGCTCGTGAACAGGACGAAGTCGAAGCACTTGCGAGTGGCGAGATGGCAGAGCAGAGCAACAGAGGAGGAGGAGACTGACACTGCCATCAAGCCTTTTATCTAACAATAGTAGTTGACATCAGGACATGCAGTACCTGCCGTAATTCCTCCCTCCGCCATGCAAGACTGTGCGTGCTTGTTCCAGGGAAGGGAAGAGGGCCATGAGAGGAGAAGGGATGGGAACAGTATTGTTTGTTGCAATGATGGGTGTCAGCGAAGCAGTAGTGTTAGCTGTTTGTTTGGAGAGGAGAAAAGTGAGGCAGCACATTAAAGCGTGGTGAGCATGCACATGATCCCAAACAGATGTGCCTGTCTTCATGCTCTCATACATACAGCAGCGTTTTGGAGGCATGCACTGGCGTGCAAGGCATGCAAATTGGGGTGTCACTTTGTTTTTCTCATTAGGAAAAAAAAAATAAACAGTTTGATAAAAGGTTTTCCAGAGGAGCAATTAAATCCTTCTCGTTCGCAGACAATGTCAAATCAATGAATTATGCTGGATTCATACCTGCTGAAGAGTACTTTTATTTCTACAATTTAGTTGATTTCAATTCCATTTCTTCTCCTATTTAAGTAATTTGATTAACTAATTAACGGTTTAAGTCGTCATAGACTATTCATAGCTATGCGCATCATTACTATTTTAATTTTACTTCATAATGATTTTGCAAATAATAATTAGGTCTTGCTATCGAATCATTAACTGTGGATAGAACACAGACCATGCATGTGTGGATTGTTCTTTCGAAGGAAATCACAAAGTCTTACTGTAAACCTTCACTGATTAGCTTACCCTAATGATAGTGCTTCTTAAACATATATATTAATTAGCAGCCCATTTATTATTTTTTAAAGTATGGTTATTTTTATTCTCTATTAATTTGTGTAAATCAAACATGTGACCTAGAGGTCACGGGTTCAAATCCTGGAAATAGCCTCTTGCCAAAGGCAAGGTAAGGCTGCGTACAATGATCCTTTCCCCGAACCCCGCATGGCGGAGCTTCGTGCACCGGACTGCCCTTATTAATTTGTGTAAATCAAACATTCTGTCTTCTTTATTATCTAAATGAATTTGAAATATCATGATTTAATATTCCTTTTTAATTCCCCTATCTATTTCTTACACGATGCTATAAATTTTATAATTCCTTTCCTTTAATCAAATTAAAAATCTTTCAAAGGGAGGCTGGGAATTAATTGCAGTGGATTAGCACATCAAGAGAAAATATTACAAATATAGTTGATTGTTTTGTACAGAGTCAGAATTTGTGTCGGGCTGAAAGCAAAAAGGGAAGATGTAATCAGAGACAATTTACTTCCAATCCGATGAAAATTCGATTATATATATATATATATATATATATATATATATATATATATATATATATATAAATCAAATTCAATAATAAAATATATATATTATTTGTATAGTTTATTAAAGATCAATTAAAAATAAGAAAATAAATTTAATTGCTCCTTCTTCTTCTCGACTTTTTCATCATAGTTTATAAATATTTATTTTATTTTTATTAAATATTTAATGAGGATAGAGATAAGGATGAATATAATAAATAAATTAAGACGATCTAAATTATTCTTGCCATCCCAGGTGTAATAAATGTCGTTGGTTAATTTTGTAAAAGGAAGGGATTGGATGGCGTGAAAGAAGCCCTGATCGCAGATTGCTTCTATTTTATTTAATAGATTAATATATATATGAATTTTAAAATATTATTTTATTTTAAATATTATTAAATTATATTATAAAATTATATTATAGTTATTATTAAATTTATATAATAAATACTATTAAAATTTATTTACTACTTTAATATATTGCTAAATCATAATTGAAGTGTTACCAAATAATAACGTAGCTCTGTCTTTTTTAAAAAAAATATGGACAACAATCAATTTCAAAAATTTTGGGCAATTAAATGAATACCTTTTATATAATCAATATACGAAGCTTGCAAATATATTTTACTAAAAGATTCCTTTGTTATAATGCTCTTTACTAAAATACACACATATGTATTATTCTAAGTTAGAATGTTTTAAAATTTAAATTGGATAAAAATTATAATTTTGAGCCGAAATTGGGCTTAATTTCTGATTGGATTCAGACCATCAATTATATTTGGAATTGGATTTTGGCTAAAAAGCTAGAAATATATATATTTTACCTTTCTAAATCTTAATTAGTGAAATATGATTCTACATGAATTATATTTTGGGCAAAGTAAAATGAAAACTACTTTTACAATTTTTTTTTCAAGTAAGGAGGATATAGTTGAAACTTCTTAATAAGAAAGATTTTAGGGGTGGGTTTTGTCCATTTCATTAAAGTTGGGAATTGAAACAATTGTCGAAAGGAAATAGAAACTCACTTTATATTGATTTGTTGCGTCAATATTAAAGTAACCTCTAAGTTGTGGGCGATAAGCATTTGGCCGTTCCCATCACCTAAATCACCTAAATAATAAAGAAGATGCGTCTAAAGGGCAATTGGCATACTTATTTAAAACATCTTCAATATAAGAAAGTCGAGCTTATGAGAAACATCTTCCTACCATTCACACGAATGCCGTGTGGCAACATTGTTCACCTAAAAGTAGAAGATTCAATCGATCGATCGATCAATTTTAAGTAAAATACATGAAGTGAAGAAATTGAACTCAAAGTTACGTAAGCCTATTCTTGAGATAGCTCTACTGAACAACTACAAGTGGCTCCTAATATCATTAATAATTCATCACCCACCCCACATGTCATACCACACTCACTAAAGCTCCAACTGAATGACTGAGTCAAGGCTCATGAGTCGTTCCAAGTCAATTTCATTATTGCAGAAAAGGAGGGCAAATAATAATAATAATAATTTACGCATGTTTTTCATGCGGATTTCTCATGTGATTTTATTTGATGTGTTAAAGAGCAACAATTAAGCAAATTATCAAAGTGAATTAAGTTAAAATTTGATATTGTAAAATATTGCAAATTATCAAAGTGAATTAAAAAATTATTTTAATTAATTTTTATTTTAAAAAAATTATGTGAAGGTATTTAACCGCACCTGCCGCTTCCTTTCAAGCCATCGATCTCATTTCTCCAAGTTGCCTTCCGTCTTGCTCTCATCAGTTAAGGCGTCGTCTTCTCCTCCGCTGGAGGCGAGATTTCTCAATCCATGGCGTCGTCTTCTCCGCCCGGAGGTAAGTTTTCTCAAACCATGGCGTCGTCTTCTCCACCCGGAGGTAAGTTTTCTCAAACCATGGCGTCGTGATATAATCTCCCCCAACTCGAATGGTAACCGCCTTTTTGTTGATCCTTAGGCAGCGAAGGTGAGGAAGAGGCGAACCTGACGCCGTTGCAGAGGCACGTCGCTTTCTTTGATAGGAATAACGACGGCATCATCTACCCGTCCGAAACCTACCAAGGTTCCATCTCTCTCTCTCTCTCTCTCTATGCTTTTGTCATGGATTGATGGCGGCTGTTTGATAGGGTTTCGGGCGATCGGGTGCGGCGTCGTTTTGTCCGCCGTGAGTGCTGTTTTCATCAACGGCTTCCTCAGCCCCAAAACCAACCCTGTGAGTTCAACATTGAGAAGATCTTGTCCTTATTGCCAGTTTGTTGTCCCGATATGGAAAAGATTGAAGCTTAGTCTTTGGCGAATGCTTAGAAATATAATGCAAAAACTTGGGGGCCGATTTTTTCCCACATAACAATGAAGAATAGAACTTTTCCTCATCATTCTAAAAAGTTAAATACACAAAAAAGTGCACCCTGAATCTCTCATTCTTGCTTGTCTTGTTTATTGAATACCATCTTTTTTTCAATAAATATTTACAAGATAAAGATTTTATATATTCTTTGTCAGTTCAGATGCCCTTAGTGTTTGCTTGGGAAAAGAGACTGTATAGTTCATAGCTTCGGCACAAGTAGATTGATTAATAAAACTTTTATTCACCAGGCTCTGACTACATTAGCTAATTGAGTTCTTGATAGCACAACAAGGTTATGAGCTTTAATGCCCAAATCCCATAGAATATGATTGCCTCGTTTAAAGTTGCTGGTTTACCTGACGATTACTTGCAAATGCAATAAATTCAATGGTAGTAGCTGTCTTTCAATAGTCATCGGGTATTTAAACAAGATCATCATTTTTAATTATTCAAATAGAAGTTCATTTAAATGAGGACCATCAGATTGCTTTACTTGTATATATTGCAAACCTTTCTAATTTATCATCTTGTTTGAATACTTGCATGTAGGGTAAATCTCCATTTCCTTATTTTCCAATATATGTGAAGAACATTCAAGAAGGCAAACATGGAAGTGACACAGGAGTCTATGACAGTGAGGGGAGGTACCATTTACCATATTCCCACTTAGAACTTGAAGACTGATGACAACCTATATCTCCTCCTTATTGACAAATCTTTCCTTTGTATTTCTGTTGGATTTGCATGAGTATTATTTAGATTCGTGGCCTCAAAGTTTGAAGAGATATTTCAGAAGCATGCTATGACAAATCCTGAAGCACTATCATCGAAAGAGTTGAAGGAGATGCTTAAGGCAAATCAGGAGCCCAATGATCGCAAAGGCGGGTAGGTTTTTTAGCTTAATTTGGCACAATGGAATGAAATAAAGATGTTAGCTAATTGACTGAAAATTCATTATTGCGATGGGAATTTGTAAAGGCTTGCATCCTGGACGGAATGGAGAGTGCTTTATAATCTCTGCAAAGACAAAGAAGGATTCCTGCACAAGGATACCATAAGAGCTGTTTACGATGGAAGCCTTTTTCTCAAGTTGGAAAAGGAAAGGCAATCTTCCGTGAAGAAAGCATGATGATGGTTTGATAGCCATGTGGTCTTGATCCCATGGATTATACAGTTTGATACGAATAAATCTACTTCATGGACTGGTTATGCTAAATTGTCTAGTAGAAAGTGGTGAATCATAGTTCTTGGTGAAGTAATGCATGAATGTACAATGTGCATATTCTTTGTGCTGGCACATTTGGTATGGTTTTAGTTCTTCCTTCTGCAGAATCCTATAAAAACTAGTGTTGGGCAAAAATTCAAAGGGGCTCTCTCTGTTTTCCATCAATTTTGCCAAAAAATTGAAGCCATCATCCTCTTCCGACTATGCTCCACCTAAATCATCAAATGCCTGCTGAAATATTGATACAACCTCTTATTCTCCTAGCAAAGTTTGCTTTGTCTTTTTGTGCTCAGGGGAATTTGTTTTTACCTTCAATTTAGATCATAGTTCTTCAAAATTCAAGTTTGTTTTTTTTTGTTCATACAGAAAGGGCGTTTTTATCTTATAAAACTTGTGGAATTCTCAAAACCAATATATTCAGACCCTGTTAATTTTCATTCAAATTATTATTACCTTTTACACTTTTGCCAATAATTGCTAACATGAACTGATATTATTTGTTCATACTCGAAAAGTAAATTATTGAAGACTCTAAAGGGCCTATGAAATATAAAAGAGTGTAGTTTGAGTTAATGTAATAATTTTGATTAAAATTATAGAAATTAAAATTGGTCTATATTAAAAAAGAAAGATATTATATAAATTGAGAGAGTCTATTAGGGATATAGAGGAATATTTGTTCGTAAAATTAAATCAATTTGAATAAGAAAGATATCAGTAATTTTAGTCAAAACTATTGGATAAATTAGAACTCAAATTTTAAATATTATAAAAAATTAAATAATATGTTTTTATTTCTAATCCTAAATGATTTCAAATTATTCAAAGATAATTTGTTTGCACCAAGGCTCTAAAAATATTATTTCACGTGGTTATAGAAAAAGAAAAGAAACTACAAAAATTATTTTGTATTTCGGATAGGGTTGTTAACTCATATGCTTTTTTCACAAGGTCACTTGAAAACTATTTAAACACTTAAGATCGATGTCCAAGTTGCAATTTTGTTCAAAAAAATTGCTTACATTCCAAAATAAAATGCGATAAAGGATGCTTTATCAATTTTGTCTAAAAGTATTTTTTTTATTTTTTGCCTAAATAATTGGGGCCTAAAAAGTTCTTGTTAGTAAATGGTTCCACGTCGATTTAGCTTTGGCGACAATAACTGGTTGTTTGCACGTCATTTCATTGCACCTAACGCAAATAAGACGTTACGGCAAAAATAATAAGATCAAATAAGAATAATTCAAGGAACTTTAGATATTAATCTAAAGTAGATATTTATTTTAAATAGTTTGTTATTTTTATATTTTGGAAGAAAACTTAAGATTCAGGATATGTTTAGGTATATATAGATTTTAAATATCAATTTTTCGAACTTATTTTCAAAATTTGAAATTGCATTGTCCCACCAAAAAAAAATCAAATCAATCAAGAACTCAACCCACTCGTTCAAAAGGAACAAAATGTTTATTGGACAAGAACATTTTGTTCTCAATCTACAAAATCATATAATACATCACAGATTTGACAAGAATATTCCGATAAGAATCTATTCACAGTGACTGCATTCCAGAAGAAGACTATATATACCAGGAACTGAAACAATGGAGCTGATATCTGGTTCTCTTCATCAACATGTCAATCATTGAGGATGTGGCACTTGCAAAGAGGGCAAGTTGCATTTATCCAAAGCCATTTCACGATGCATGAAGAGTGGAAATGATGATTGCAGGGAAGAGAAAGGATAGAATTTCCATCTTCATAAGAAGTTAGACAGATACAACAGCCCTACGAAAATAGACACACAAGTAAAACAATCGAGCTTCGAGATCCTTGTAACAACAATTTCAGTTCAGCTCAGGTCCTTGAAACTACATAATTGGAAAACATGATTGAAAGGACAAGGCATTGGATAATTTTCAAATGTATCACACTGAAATAAAAAAAAACTATGCAAAAATGTGAAGATAGTTCAAGTTATACCTAAGGAGCTAGCCAGGTCGTATTCAACTTGTATGCAAGAAGTATTACTACCATAGTGGATTCTAAGAACTTTCAAATAGATGCATGATTCTAACTAATGATTTGCATGAAACAATGAACCATCAAATCTGAATATGAGGGAACTTACTGCATCTTCCTTTGGAAGAACACGTTCGTTGGAGGTAATTCCCCTGTTATTTAAATCTGGAACCATCAGTCCTTCCTTTAAAAACTTTTCTCCATCACCATCAAGCTCAGAGTATCTGTATCTAGAAAGCATACTAATGTCTGCATCTGAAGCACCTTCCTTTACGCACAAAAGCAAGCATTGAGATAAGGATTAGCCAAATTCATAACAAACTAGTGCTAAGTAGTAAAACTAATTTATTGGCAAGAATAATCTGAGTTCTCACCTGACCTATTACAGAACAAAGTATTGCAATAACACAAGGCAAGCAGCAGCAGAGTGCAATTCCGATGATGCATGTGAAAGCAATGCAGAAGATGGCAAAGAGTGCATCAAATGTGAGAAAAACCACAGTCAACCTACACAAATACATGAAGAAGCAGACTCAAATTTTTTTCATTGCTAGTTCAAAGAATCAGACTCTCAAAGCATATTTGTGATAAAATTCAGCATTGTCTGGATATAGAACGAGTTTCCACAGTCAAACCTGCACAAATACATGAAGAAGGCAGACTCAATGTTTTTTTTTTCATTGCTTATTCATAGAATCAGATTCTCAAAGCATAGTTGTGGTAAAATTCAGTATTATGTCTGGATACCTAGTTGGGTTCAGAAGAGACTCCCATGCAATATATGGGAAAGACAAACAATTACTTGACACTTCTATGGAATGAAGGTGTTATGAATAGGTGATAAGCTAGAAGATAGCATGAAATTCAAAGGCTAAGCCAGAAGAGGAGAAAACTATAGCAAGAAAGAAAGGCCACAATCTTTTTTCATAGAAAACAAAACAGATAAACATAAAAGATAACCATTGAAGTACAAGAATTGAAGCAGTTGGTGATTTCACTACTGTTGATCGTTCCAACTCAAGTAGAGTAGAAAACAAACACAATTACTTGAAGTGATAGCAAAAGACGACTTCGAAAGCCTTAGTGACCTGAAAAACACTATTTAACGCACAGCAAAAACTAACTTGGACACCATACAACAAAGCAATTTCTTGCCTCATGGATGTGTGACCTCAAGACAGATGTGGGCATGGGGCAATTCATGTTGGGTTTTAAGAAAAAACTGATCCAATCTGAGCAAACCCAGTCCTGATTTATCAAAAAATCCCTGAAGCCAAAATTTTGGGTTGTGTTCAGTCAAGTTTTCAGTTTTTTAGATATTATTGATAAAAAGTTTTAGGGCATTATAATCACAAAGTTATGTGAAATGTTAATCATTTCAAAATATGGGTAAAAAATACAATTAATATACGAATTTTTTAGCTTCTTGATCACTTTATAAATAAAAATGTACAGTATACACCTACCATGAGGGATCATGAAGAATCCAACAAAACAGTTGATCTGATATAGAATCCATTGTTACTAATCAGCGTGGTGATCAGGCTACTTACAAATCATTTGAAATTAAAAGAAATAACTACATTCTTCTTTATATCTCGAAAACAGGAAAATGCTTGTGTATTTTCAGGTACAAAAAGTTAGTTGTCCAAATTATGTCATAGTTTAACATTTAGAAGAGCATACATGTTATCGAGACTTAGAAAGAATACCCAAACAAGAAACAAAGCAAATAATCTTTCAAAGTCATACCAGTAAAGAGTAGGAGCATTCTGTAAAAGAGCTTCACCATCAGAAAACACCCAACAAAAACCAACAATCCACCAAATAAAGGAAGCCATGCTATTGATGGATTTACATCCTTTGAAAATACTGCAGACAAATTAGGAAATGCTGAATAGATGGTCAACTAAGACTTTCCAAACCTTTACGCTTGAACAAGAAAATTTAATCAATCTCCCAAACAGATAAACTTTATAGAACCCAATACCCCAAATATGTTAAATAAATATTTTGCTAAACTTATCATAATGCCCTCAGATCAGTAAAATATAAAAGATAGGTGGCACTTGTCCGTCTTATCTTTGGTTTTAATTTTAATTTTATATGCTCTATCAATAAGCTTATTAATTTATATGATTCTCTATCAAGTTGCTGATTTAGAAGAGTCTCTTCTTGAAAAGGGAAGATTGCAAATCAACAATTCATACACCTGGCATTGATGATAGCCTCTTCTACTTGTTAACTGTATTCTTTCTAATTGGTAATATAGTTCAATCAGTCTAGTAGCTTACGAGTAATAGATGCCTCCATGAATTTGTAAAAACAAAAAGAACTGGTTCAATATTATACGAATCAATAAACAAACTGTACGCCTGGGCAGCGATTTATTTTGTTCTTAGTTATCAACATGGATTAAAACTGCACGGAAACTAGATAGTTTTCTTTGCAATATCGTCCCATGTGCAGAAATCAAACTGAATCTAGTACAAAAAGCGACCAGGGGAATATATAGTCAACTTCTCTACTGAACTTTACCCATTTCTCAGATCCGTAAGCTCTAAGAAACTATCTCCCAGCGTTTATAATTCTGCAATTTGAAGCAAAATTTAACTCTTTCCTACTAATCCAAACCATTTCCACGACAAGACATCTTCAATTACGGAAAAGAACAAATCTGAACTCCTAGTACCTGCTATGTCCTCTGTTCCCAGCGCTGACACGAGCCGAATCCTCCTCGCTGTCCACGGAGTCGGAATCCCACACCACCCGCTCGCCGCCACTTCCCCCTTCCTCTAAACCTTGCTCTCCGCCGCTCCGCCGGCGCCGGCGATACTCCCGCCAGATCAACCCCACATGCGCCATGCACTGGAGCGCGTACCCGGAGATCCACACCCGGAGAGGGACGTCGGGCCGCTCGCATGTCGTGGCGCAGAGCACGACGGAGGCGGCGGCGGCGAAGGTCATATTCAAAGCGACGTCGAGCACCAACACGGGCCTTGAGTAGACCCAGTCGGTGTGCCGCTCCTCGAGATGGTGAGCCGCCGCCTGGCGGACAGCCGGGGAAGCCGCGAAGGTGGTCGGGTGGACCGGCCGCAGGAGGAGGGCGGAGGCGGTCGACGCTCGCCGGGGCTCCATGGTTTCACCTACCAGCAGAATGACTCTGCGACTGTTGGACTGACGTGTATAAATCGTTGAATAAAAACCATACTTTTATTTATTTATTTATTTATTTATTTATTTATTTGTGGATATAGCTTCTAAAATATTAATTAGTTGGTAGTAAATGGAAACGGGTCGGGTACAACACTAACGGGTTCGAAGTGGCGTACACGGCAATTCTGGGTATTATATATAACTTTCTAATGCCGTTGTCAAAGAGAAAAAGTCAAAGAAGCAGGAGTCGTCTTTTGCTTTCTCGACGGCGAGCCTGAAAACACTTATCCATGGCTGCTCTTGAGCGAGGAACTCGGAAGGTCAATTTCGAGTCAAAGTGTCAAATGGTGAATACGTACAGTGCGTGTACCACTATCTTACACGGACTCCTCTCCTTTGTAAACTGTAATGCCTTCGCCACTCAGGATTACAAGTAAAGGAATTGGGATGCCTCACAGAAAATCATTCTTTCATGACATTGGATCGGAAATTTCTGGTAACTGCATGCTGATGATACCATGGCACAATTCCCAAGCTCTCATTGTATGCTGTCCCTTCACCAGTTTTGGATGTAACAAACCTTTTGCCTTTCTTGCTCACCATCCTCTGTATCTTCAAGATGCTTTGACAGAGGCATTATATAGCTAGCACTCTAGCTAAACCCCATAAATATTTGCTAGGAAGTTGCTCTGAGCATACTAATTTGTGTGTTTTTGTAAATTTTGGGATCACCATGACTTCAACATTAATTAGCAGTTCATATTACTAAAACATATTTATACTGACAACAAGCAGAATTTGCTGAACATAGATGCCAACTCTTAATAATTCTTCAAAAAATCCAGGTTTCTATTTCTGTCGGATAGTTTGTGTACTCTTCTATGTGCGAAGGAATAGTCATAATTGGTAATCTGATATCCAAAGTGATTGCTTGCCACGTTGTCTACAAAACAACCATCTAGTTCACATGATACAGTCATCTAAGCAAATACTTCTTTTGAGATTATCGTCGTCACTGAAGCTAATACAAGTATAGTTTATGTTTGCTAGTGCAATTCCAGTTCGACATGCATATTCGTTTCTGCAAAGTGTTTCTGCTCCTAATCGTCTATATATAAACAAACTAATTATCCAAAAGCAAAGTAGCTCCAAATCTAGTCACATATTGCATATATATCTAACGATCACTTCTCAAACTTAATTAGTATTTTACAGCGATAGAGCAAAACTTAGTAGGAACAATTCTACACGCGAAATATATCAATTATTTTGGTGAAACAAAATATATATAGCTAGCAAATTTTGCGCGCGGCACTTGATTAACCACTTAATTATCACTTAGCACTATTAATTGCATTAGGTGGCTTGGACGGCCTTGGCCATGGCATAGGCAGCGGCGGAGGCGGCGGCGCCTATTAATGCGGTCTGGAAGGAGCTCATCAGCGGGCGGTCGCCGGTGAAGTGCCCCTTCACGTAGCCGAAAAAGAGCAGCGCCGCCAGCGTCACGCCGATGGACGTGAGCAAGGCCTTCATTGCGGTGGGGATGAAGACGTAGGGCAGCAGGGGCACCACGCCGCCCACCATGTAGGACAGGGCGATCGTGAGCGCGCTCTGTAACGCCCTCTTCGGATCTGGCTTCTCCAATCCCAGCTCGAATCTGAAATTTGATTACGACCAAATTAAATTACCATGTAATCGATTGGACATTAACAAATTATGAGTCAATATCGAGCTGAGTAATGGTATTTTACTTCATCATGAACTCGAGCCAGGCTTCTGGGTTCTTCCGCAGGGAGTTCACCACCGGGCCGTACTCGTGAGGCTCCAGGCCATACTGCGAAAGGATCTCAGCGATCTCCGCCGCCTCTGCGCGCGAAAACGATGTATGACCGTCAGACAAGCATCTAACGGCGCCAAATATTCATTCAACTTAGAGATGAACCTACCGGTGTCTGGGACGGCGATGATCTCCTCCTGCTCCCGCTTGAGTTCCCGCAAGTAGTGGTCCGCCTCGCTCTTCGCCGCCAGATACCTGCCACGCAGGTAAAGCATCAGACGCCCAATAAATCTTGTCTTTCAATCATATTCGTTTTGTTGTGTCACCGATATGTATAGAAATCGCCGCAACTGGCGAAGTTACCGACCCGCCTAGGCCCATGGAGATTGCGCCAGCGGCGACCTCGGCGAGTCCAGCAGTGAGGATGATGTAGGAGGGAGCGTTGGCGCCGGAGAGTCCGGCGGCGAGAGCAAAGGGGACGGTGAGACCGTCGGAGACACCAATGATGACGTCGCGCACGACGTTGCTGGCGGTGAAGTGCTTCTCCTGGTGGTGCACCAGAAGCTTCTCGGAGGAAACGCCGCCCGCAGCCGGTGATTTCGACAGGTTCACCACCCATCCATCTTCCGGCGCCATTAGGTATTTATCACGGCGGATTAGTTTAATTAATCTTAATCAAACTACTTAATGATGCCAAGTTGAACGAGGGCGACAAGCTAATTACCAAGTCAGCGGAAGGAGAGTACTTATAGGTGGGAGTTATCAAAAGGGACGAGAATAGCACTTATATCACAAAAATGCCACTATCGAAATCCAATCATCCTTTTCTAAGATAGAAAATGGTCAAAGAGCATCTTCCATTTCCCATTGATAGAGCTTTACTTGATAACACAAAATCCAAAAACTTTTATATAATTGATGTGATATATTAGAATCATAAAAAAAACTTATTTAGAACTCTAACATTATAAATATCCTCACACCCATAATTGTTTCAAATTTTTTTATTTCAAAACTTCTGAAAAATCTTGGAATGGATATGCCATGAGACAACTTGAGCTCCTCGTGTCGGGAAACGGCCACTGTAAAACAAACACTAGGCGCGTGTTCGCCACGAGACAGCTGACACACGCAGATGCACCCCGGTCCATCACCCTCAATGCATGCAGCACATGGAGCATCCACCGCGACCGAACAGGCAAACAAACAAAAGGAGCCAAAATCCACGCAGACAAAAGTTGATCACGTACGGTGATCCAGGAAATGGATTGTATTTTTCAGAATGGATCGGAATCGTTTAACTTGGGCGTTGAGAAATTTGACGTCGAAAGGTCTCTGAAAACAGTCGATCAAATTAGTCTCTCGAATATCTAAAAGCAAAGCAAAGTAAAAAAACATAAAATAACTTCAAACAGTTGGCGAAGGGGGAGAAGCTGTATTATATATCCCTCTCGCTCGCAAGCTTGCACGCGCGAGAGAGTCGTCGCTGTCAGGCGCGTGTCGATCACGGAACCAAATGCAGTTTCCCCACGCAAGTTATTAAATGCATGCCCAAACAAAGGGCATCGCCAGGCGCCTGCCACAAGCCACCCATCTTTCTGTCACCTCTTGCTGCATCTAATTATTTCCTCCCTCCCTAAAGTCATGGCTGTGTCTTCATCACTGAATATTAAACATTGTGTGTGACTCAGCACTCCTTGCGAGCCTCTAATTAATTGTTGTTTAGGGATTCAGTGTCATCGTTGATAATAGGAATTATTGGAGAAGGTAACTAACCTACTTCAATTCTAACTGCTACATTGTACTTATGTGGTCAGTTCTTAATTATCGCCTCCATTTATTTGTATATATCTCTCGCGCTCCTAGTGCTCTTTGAATAGATCTGCTTTTCATCTTAACTTTGTAGATTGATCTTTAGAAAGGAGAAAAACATTGTCCTGACGAGTTTGTAAATAATTGCATTAAAATAATAATACAGGAAGAAGTGAATATGATCGATGAGGTCAAAAAATAAATATTAAATGGAAATGAGATGGGACATGGTGGAGTGTGTCCGCCACGATCTTAGTTTGAAAAAAAATATGTCCGCCAAATAATAAAACAGCATCTTACCTAATGAGTGGATGTGAGGAACAAACCATGAGAGAAAAAACAAAGAAATGATGCAAGAGATCGCACAAACTTGGAATGATTGAAAAGAAAAGGTGGATGAAACTTGCTAGGCAACCCGAGTTATAGGGTAAGCACGCTGAATTTGTCATTTTCCATATGTTTGAGGCTTTTCTTCACGAGACAATATTAGGTGAAGGATAATAGCGACTGTTGCAGAAGCGACATAAGTGGTAAAGGTCTTATTAAACTCAAAAAATATTGAATTAATATCTCTCTTGAATTATGTTTTGGACGAATATACTGTTTAGAGATGAAATGAAAACAATATGGACATTGTCAAGGCTTTTGAAATTAGAAGTTTAAAGTTGTCAATATCTCGTCGAGCCCAGCCCAAGTTAGACGGGCCCAATAGGAACAGCCCAAGTTAGACCGGTCACGGCACTCAAAAAAGGGCTGAACCGGACCGGCCGGGTCACCCGATCTTTCTCTCTCCGACTGACCGACCTACCTTTTTACGGTTCACCATCAAGATTGACCGTTGACGACCAGAAGAACAAAGAGGAGGTGGGAGAGAAATGAAGAAACATTGAGACGGAGGGGAAGAGGTGCTGCCGACATGTCTTCCGCTGCTGCATCTCCACCTAATCCGACCGCCGTCGGCGGCGCCGCACCTCTCTGCTCCTCCGCCTTCACTGCCACCACTCCGCCGCCCATCATTTACTGGTGCCACCAGTGCGACATGAGCGTCACCCTCCTCCCTTCCCACTCTCCTCTGATCTGCCCCGATTGCTCCCGTTCTGATTCCCTCGAAGAAATGGAAATCGCCCCCACCCACCTCCTCTCCTCCTCTTCCCCTTCCTCCTCCTCCTCCTCCGCACCTGCTCCCCCTCCCCAATCCCTCCACTTTGTCCTCACCGATTCCGACGACGAAGAAACCGGATCCGCCTCGGACCCTGATGACCTTCGCCGTCCTCTCCGTTCCCGTGCCGCGCGCTTCCGCCGCCTCATCGCCCAACTGGCCGATGGAGGCGGGGATGACCCTCTCCCTCTCCTCCCGCCCTCCGCCCCCACCTGCTCCTCTCCTGCCTCCGCTGCATCCATCGACGCCCTCCCCACCGTCTGCATCTCAGAGGCTGACGCCGCTTCCCTCCCCTCTTGCGCCGTTTGCAAGGATGAGTTTGCCCTTCGATCTGCCGCCCGTCGCCTCCCCTGCTCCCACCTCTACCACTCCGATTGCATCGTCCCTTGGCTATCCCTCCACAACTCTTGCCCCGTCTGCCGCTCGCCGCTCCCTGCCCCTGATGAATATTCAGTCGCCGCCATGGGGCCGGTACTCCCCTCAAGTGTCTCGGCGGTTGGTGAGGGAGTTGATGACTCGTTGTCACTAGCGCTCAGCACGGCCGATGAGGAGGACATGGTGCTGACGGCTGCGCTATGGCAAGTGAGGAGTCAGCATCGTCTATCGTTCCCAGTTAGGACCCTTACATCAGAGACCATAGACGCGGCGCTCTTTCAGATGGAGCATTTGGATGAAACTCTGACGGACAGCAGGGAGGCGCTCTCACCGGAGTGCTCAGTGGAACGGCAGGGATCAACCATGGGAAGTAGCGCGGATGGCGGCGACAATACCACGAACCCCGAGATTAGGGATAGCTTTTAGTACGAATTCCTGATGGTTCTTGTTGTGCAAAGACTCGAGGTATGTTGATTCTCTACATACAAATTACCACGATTATAGTTCACTTAATAAACGAATTGCAATTACTGATGTTAACTAAAGTAACATGGTTACTACGAGTTACAATTTTTTTCATTAATGCTGTTATCTTTGTTCGAGATGATCATCAATGTTGGGAGGACTAAATAAATGCTATGATAATTATGCTGCTACGAGTTACGACTTTCCTCGATCAAATATGTAATACTGATCATTATTTTTTCATACTCTTTTATAAGACAGCTAGCAGAGAGTAACATATTGTGTGCAAGAAAATGGTTTGTGATGCTGATATGTACTCTCAACATAATAAAATCAACAAATTGGAAATATCCTTTCTTTCATGCTAATATCTAGATGTTAAAGTCGGGAGGAAAAATGCTGGTGTTTCAGGATTCATTAACTACATTCAATGCTATTGTTTTACATAACTTACATCTTCTAGGATTCTTTAGATGCGCAGCTTAGTGTTGTATTATATTGCCAGCTGTTGTACTTTTACATCTTCTAGGATTCATTAATGTCATGTTTTTTTTGCCAACTGGTAATGAATCCATGCGTTAATTTGACAATTTTGCAAACAGTGAAGGTCGTACGTATGGAAATCTAAATACTAGACTGCTTAGCGAGTGATTCAGTTTCATGGCTCTAATTATTGAACTACTGTCAACGGTTGGGTAGTTGCTCGATCAACTCTTTATGTGATTTTGTATTGATGACAATATCTGGTACCTGCAACCTATGTGTATTGTTTTTTTTTAAATTTGTTTTTACTGTTTTTTAACAAATAAACAATTAAAATTTGACTTTCACTCTCTCTTTCTTACCCTCCAAGGAAAAAAAACTTGAATGAACAACTCTACTTTTTCCCTTCCCTCCAAGAAAACCAAAACTAGTTTCCCAATCCTTTTCCTATGCCTCTTTTTTCCTCATCCTCTTTCTTTCCTTAGATATTTCCTTTCCTCATAGTAACTAGGTCCTTAGTGTTAAAGCTATGATGTTTTTGATGAAGGTATAGAGTTGAGTTGCCAGCTTAGAAAAGGTACTCTGATTGCCATAATTGATCTTTGGAGATTGTTTTAATTGCTTTATGGTCTTATGGTAGAATTTGAATTCAATTTTGACAAGGTTGCACCATCTGCAGAATAAAATGTTCTGCATGAGTTCACATGTTATTTATGTATCTGCCTTGTCATTCAGTCTTTCCAACAATCACCTTTACCCAAATGGCCGGTCAAGCTGGATAAGCACAAGCTACACCACTTGGGTATGATATGAAATTGTCAGGTGAGCTCCAATGCCTAGCCAGGAGTAATATTTAAATAAAGATACATATTTATGATAAAAGTAGTACCATTATGTATTACCAAAGTATATGATTTGTTTGATGAATTAATTAACAAGTGGCATCTGTAGAGTTAGGGACATATAAACCATATAGTATCAAGCATACAGAAAATGCAACATGTCATAATCCAAACAAGGCGATTGAGAAGGATCATATCATACTACTAAGTGGGCATGTCTCTCATTCATCATATGGGGATCACATTTTATCAATTGTATAAATTGTCTAGTTGTTACCTGCAAGATATATCTTTATTCTCATAGTGAATCACCCTTCCTCATTGAATCATCAAAATCATTCACTTATTTCAATCTTATATCATGCAATAATGCATCCCAACACTTTGTTTTGTTGATGTGATCTAATCATCAAGAATGGATGTCATAAATAAAAAATGAGTGAAACTAAAATTTTACCCAAGAAGAGTTTAGACTCACGTCCATGCTTGGGAAATAGGTTCTAAATGGTTACTGCTCAACTATCATACTAAATTATCTTAATATAAACACGATCTATCCAAATATTATGAACAGGAAAGCTAGTTAGTCAAAGAAAAAAAAAAAAAAATCTAAGGTTGTATTGGAATCCTAAAGGAGAAGGATCTAGGTGCAATGGTCTGATCAATTTTAAAATTAGATTTCAATCACGTTAGATATACAGAGGAGAAGAAGCAAGGACATGTAGAGAGGCAAACATTTTGAAATTGGAGTTCTAGGACGATGTGACAAAGTTTCTTCTAATTATATTTATGTATATGGTATATACCACACAAAGACACGCAAATATAATACTAAAAATCATCTTTCAGCAAGTAAACCAATCTGAAAAAGCTGCACATTATCGAATGTTCTGATACTGTAACAATGTCCACAAAAAACCATATAATATCAGCTCTAGAAGTATGAATAGCATCACATGAAATTCTACACCATCAGAAATCTAAGTCATGTAAAATGTTTATATGCCTTCATAATGCCAACTTGAGAATCCTCAGGTATTTTTGGTCTTCAATTTCCCCTTTCTCTTGCAGTGGATCATGGAGGAAACTCCATGCGCCGAGGGTCTTTTAGTTCATTGGGCTTGCTTTTTTCTGCACCATAGACTTTTAGGAAGGTGTATGTCTTAGCACCTTTCTTGTCCCCAGGCATAATCACTGACGTTTGACTATTAGAGGCTCTTCAGATGTGGTGCCTAGTGCTACAATGCCTAGCTGTACCTCTTAATAACAATAGTTCTAACTGAAAATTTGATTTGAAGATAGCTTTGGCAGTGCTTGAGGGTTAGATTTTTTGGTCGTTATTGGTGGTGATGAGCCATTGGAGGTTCTATATAATTGGATTGGTGGTGGATTCTTGTTGGCTTATTGTTGCTTAAGGATTACTTTGATGTTTGAATCGATCAGCAAATGCAATACTAATTGACCGTCTCCGACCTTGTGAATCCTCACTAGTCAAAACTATGGTCTCTGTTGGACAGGTGGTTTTTGAGGTGACATCGAATTGATGCTACTTTTGTACTCTCTGTTGGGCTCTTATCTTGGTTATCCTCTCCCTGAATTTGGGTCAATGTCTGTGCACACAATTTTGTATCTCAATAGGAGTGCATTGTGATATCTTTCCCTTCTGTCAAATAAAGCCATTGGAGATATTGTTGTGTCATTGGAAGAAATGTTTGAATAACACACAAGCCTTAAATCCATGTATATGTTCAGGGTAAGCTCAACTTGTTCATGATTTTGTCCAGGTTTCATGGGTATAGATTGTTAGCCATCAGTCTGATCCTGCATTCTTCTATTCAAGTCCTGTTGATGGCAGCTGGAAATGTGGTGCCAAGATCATAACTGAATCAGTTAATTTGAACACTTCTTATTTTGAATTTGTAAACTTTAGAAACAAAGAAAAAGAAAGCATCTGCTTCAGGGGAAAGCATCTTTTAAGAAATTTCTCATTACGATTGCAACATTGGAAATTTTGTTCATGCCTTCTCTCCTGGGTATTGCCCTTTGAGTTTCTGTGGGGAAAGATGATGCTGGAGCAAGAAATGAACTCAAATGAGTAGCTGTTCTTAATTATCAATTATCAGGTCTTTCGGATTTTGTTTCTGCAGTAGCACAATGAGTTCGAGTTGACTCTTCTTAATTTCTATTGGATTCTGGATTCTGAATTTCAAACTTTTTGATGTGTTTCTGGCATAGATCCTTAATTGTTATCCCTATCCTAGTTATTCTGGTTGTCTTTGGTGGATCTTTTCATTTTTTGTCTTCTTATGCCTGAGTAGCTAAACCTTTTCAAATACTCCAACAAACTAGAGTCGCAGTGATGACTGCCATTTCTGGTCCCTGAATATCTGCAAAACCTGTTCACTATTTGAAGAGAATTCTAAAATTACTACAGTAGTTGATGATGCAAAAGATGACTTCATTTCCTTTTATCAGGTTTAGTTTTGCTCATTTGCTACTAGCCAACAAATTTGCTCATTTTTCTGAAAATCTGTTTGACGCCTTGTATTATTTTGGACGTCTTATTCATTCTTTCATTAAAAACTTATTTTTATATGGACATTCACACTGTAATATCTTGTGTAATCTCTTCCAGACATGCCTAACATTATTGATAGTCAAAATTGATGAAAAGGAGCTCAAGTAAATTATAGGTCTCGACCATAGTTCTAAAAGTCATATGGGATTGCCAGCTGGACCAGAAAGATCAAAACCGGATGCTTCTCTGTCTAGGGTTGTGTAAACTGGTCAAAAATTGGTCCGGATGGACTAGCTTTGACAAAATCGTAAGAACCAATTAATCAATCAACTTTTCACAAAATCACAAGAACTAACATGTTTTCACAAAATCAGGCAGAAAATGGGTATTGATAACTTAATAATAAAATACCTAAAACTCTACTTTTAAAAAATAATTACAAGTTGGTTATTCTAGTGTTTACATCAATGTTTATTCCTCATTTCCTAGTAAACTAGTTTCCTTTTTATATTGGTTTATGTATGCTTTTGAATTTGTATAAGTAGATTTTAAGTAAAATTTTATATTAAATGAAAGTGATAAATATAGATGAGATTTATTAACCTAGGCCTGTTTGACCAATTGGCTTATCCCGGTTGATGTCCAGATCACTCTTCAATTTGACTGATTGAAGTATTGGTTCGAGTCAATCAGTGAACTGGAGCTGGAGTTGGAGCTGGAGCTTGTCAGATTCGACTTTTTATAAATTAAACGATGCCTTATCAGGTGTCTAGGGAGGATAAAGAACCAAAGCAGAGAAAGGACGGCGACTTCAAGCTCACCACTTTTGAGAACTGCGAACAACTATCTTGAATTTATCATCATAACTGTTTGTGTTATTTCTTTGAACCATCCTCCTTTCTCTCTATATAAATTCTACTGCTATCAATTTTCTGATCTGACCCTGAATATATGATAATATGTACTTGGATGTATATTAGCGATCTCGTGTTTGCCTTCATGGTGTAGCAGCCACATGGATACATGAAATTCTCCAATAATAATATATGAATGTTCTGTATACAGTCAATATAGCAATATGCCTAATAAATCTTTTTTATTGTTCTTTATTGAATTCGTTTCTGAGATATATGAAAATAAAATGGTTGCTAGTATTTGGGTGGTTGTAATGCAGTTTCAAATTCAAGTGTTTTTTAGCTTTAAAATGTATTTTTGGTGTATTGTGATTGTTTGTCATCCTCTTATTGTCTTCAGAAAAAAAAAGTATTAAGGATGATCAATTTTTATCATCAACAAGGTCTACTTATTTATATTACGTTTGCACATTTTCTTCCGAAACTTTATACCAAACATATTCTGGTAAATAGATTTTATGTTCACTGAAAAAATTTAAAAAAAGAAACGGAGAGAATATATATTTGTAATATAATAAGAGATTTGGCATATTATTGCCGATAACGTTTCATCTTCAAAAGTTTTATTTACCTCTAAATGCAATTTTAACTTTTACCTCTAAATGCACGACGTAATGCATTTGTGAGGAGGTAAATCAACTGCAGTTGACTTTCTGCCCCTTTGTTCTTTTATAATTTTACTACATTGTAATCAATTCAGCGCAACACAATATTAGCATCAAAACCCTTGTCGCCATTATTAGTTGTGCAAAGGTAGCCAAACCTGCCGTGTGAAGGTGGGCATGTGGCAATTGCTTTTCAAGAGATGACAACAATTTATGATGACGAGAGGAGAGCTGTTGGACGTGAAAGGGAGAATGAAGAAAAAATAAAATAAAAATTAAAAGAGTGTTTTTTTAAAAAACATGAATTGCAGTTCACCTCATTTATGATATCTGAATTACTTTTTTTTACTTGATCATTTTAAATATATAAAATTTAAGCTATCCATTGTATATTATGCATCATTGCAATAAAAAATAAAATTCTTACTTCTAGCGATTCCATGTGATTAATCACACAATCATTTATGATAAATAAATTAAAAAATTATAATTAATCAGGAAGATATTATCTTAATGTATATTATGCATCATTCATCAATATCCAAGCAGAGACCGGCTCTAACCTAACTCATTTTTTATTATCTATATAAGTTTTTACTTAGTCCATTAAAATCCACCATTTCCACGTTCAAAATCCAACTCACCTTTTATTCAAGGATTCGTTATCGAAGTATATATGATTCAAGGATCCGTTAGTGGACGATAAAAGTGATGTTGTCAATGATATAAAAGTAATTGGATATATAGTTGAATAATAAGAGGTTTGAGTTCGGTTCGATTGATTTTTTCCTAAGTTTAGCTTGGTTTAGGTTCGATTCTAATTTTAATTTTTAAACTCGAGATTTGATTCGTAATGAAATTAAATAATGAGCATGTTAACAAAATCTCTAAAATATATATAACAGGTTGTAGACATTTAATAAACACATTCTCATATTTTTAAATTAATAAATATTGTTATGTTCGAATTCGACTTAATAATATTTTCAAATTTGAATTCAGTTCGTTAACTTAATCGAATAAATTTTTTTTGAATCGAAATTCGAATAGCTCGTGAGCGATTTGATTAATTTACACGGTTGGATAGATGCGGAGGTAGTAGAAAAAAGTAATTTTTATTTAACTATAGGTAAGATTAAATTTAAATATTCAAATATTAATGAAAATTTCTTAAATGACTCATTTACCTCCAAATTAAATAACCGCCGATCCGATGCATTTGAAAATATAGTGCACTTTTGATTATTTTTAAAATTTTGAAGGAGCTTTCTTGATAGTTTGCTCAAATTAATCGGAGGATTACGCCTTGGTCAACGGCAGAAGGCACACAAAAGTCAACTTTCTTTTTTTTTCTTTAAAAAAATATTTTCCGATGCTAAGTCTCGAATATTGTTGTATAATGGAGGATCAAGTTGGCTCGGGCTCCTGCTGATATTTTAATTCTGAAGGGTAACCTTCAAGTGAAGTCTCTGTTTTCTTCTGGCGACAGAGAGAGAGAGATGGAAGGGGAGGTTGGGGAAGTGAGGGAGCCGCTGGTGGTGGCGCATCCCCCGCAGAGGAGATACTCTGTGAATTCGCTGCGTACAGAGTTTGTGGCTCGGCTACCGGCGAAGCTCCGCGACCAGATCGATCACGAGAGTCTCGCCGATGTCGATCTTTCCCGCGTCAAAGGCCTTCGCCGAGGTTCGTCGAACATCCGCCCTAGCTCGTATCCCCAACTATGACTGCTATTATTTTCATCGTTTGCATTTCTGTTCGATGGCAAATTAATCTGATGCAGTGACCTGCCCTGTTCCTTTTGAAGTTCATTGTCCATCTTGGCATGTAGCTTTGTTCTTATTTCTTTTGTGTATAATCTATTTTTTCTCAAATGTCTTGATGATCCGTCAGTTGGTGTCATGGATGATTTATAATGGTTGTAATTTGTATGCCTTAGCATGATTTGCTGCTGTTCCCTTTGAATTTAAGATCTGCTTCCTACTAATAAAGCTTAGAATATCTGCTGAACACGTTCAAGGAGCATCTACTGAACTTATTTTTAGGAATTGTATAATCGTTCTTTCTCTTTGTCAGCATTAGGAATTTTAGGAAGTTGTTCTTCTTTTTTCCCCTCTTTGTATGCTTAGGAATTTCAGGAAGGTTATCAGCTTCTTCCTTATACTAAAGCATTTCCTTTATCCTCTTTTGTTTAGGGGAGAGAGAGTACTACGAAAGGCAATTCGCCACTTTGAGATCTTTTGAAGAAGTTGACTCTTTGGCTTCTGCGTTTGGAACTGTTGACTGCCAAGATGACTTGGAGAGGGAACACGAGGCAAAGAATGAGTTTGCGATGAAGATATCCAATTTTGCAAATATTATTCTCTTGGTGTTCAAGGTAGTCTAGTTGCTGAGGCATCTCCCAATCACCAGAACCTGAATAAATTCTGTGGACATGTAAAAAAACTCCTGTACTGATCCCTAAATTCATGACAGATATATGCTACAGTAAGAACTGGATCCATGGCAATTGCTGCATCTACACTTGACTCGTTGCTGGATTTCATGGCAGGTGGCATTCTTTGGTTCACCCATTTGTCTATGAAGAATGTTAACATCTATAAGTATCCCATTGGCAAGTTGAGAGTACAGCCTGTGGGTATCATTGTATTTGCTGCTATCATGGCTACTTTAGGTATGCCTCATCCCTCATCTCTATCTTATGTATCTTTGATTATAAATTATGAACTTTAAACTTCTTTATATTAGAGCCACTTTGCTATTCTTTTTACATTCATAGGTTTTGTTCCTGAGTTCACTTGTTACTGTCAATTTTTGAATATCAAGTCTTGGAGTAAACCTAAATTCTTACAGATCAAAATCAGACAATTATCTGGAGTTTGATAACTGTTGTGCATACTGTATGCAAATTAGTTTTCTTGTAGTACTAATGGTATGAATTACATATATAGATACACTTACAGCTGCGTGCGTAATAGAGAAGAAACCATAAGGAAGCAGTGTGGTGTTAGCCTTTGCTTGTTTGTGGATCGCCATTGCTTTGGTTTGTCCTTCATTGCCATTGGTGGAATGGTTCCCTGTTCTAAGATTGCAACAGTAATGTGGATATTTTCTTTTCCACATTCTAGCTATCATCATGTTGCAAACTAGTTCCAACTTTGGGGGTAAAATAGCAAAAATGTGAATCAAATAGTTTTAGCCTTGTTTCACTTATATAGGTTCTTTTGCTAAAATAGTTAGAAGACAATTCATCTGTCCAGTCCTTAGTCTCCATTCTCCGAATACTCAAGAGATGAATTCGAACAGAAACCATCTGTATTTTTGTGGACTTGTCACTTCAACGAGTTAACAGCGACTGACAGTGGTTTCCTCGATAAATAATTGAAGATTTTTGTATGATTATGCAATAATCCATTCATGATAAAAACAAACACTTGTATTGATTGTGGCCTTCTTTTTCTTTCAGGCTTTCAAGTATTAATTCAGGCACTTGAACAGCTGATAGCCGATCACCCTCCAGAGAAAATGTCCTCAGGGCAACTTATCTGGTTGTACTCGATCATGTTGAGTGCCACTGCAGTTAAACTCGTCCTTTGGTTTTACTGCAGGAGCTCTCGCAATGAGATTGTCAGAGCCTATGCTAAGGTGAGTTCTAACAGTACCTATCGATTAATTGTCAAGTATTAACTTCTTCTATGCCCATGATGTTCAGGACCATTACTTTGATGTTGTGACCAATGTCGTGGGTCTTGTTGCTGCTGTTCTTGGTGATAAATTGTACTGGTGGATCGATCCAGTTGGTGCCATTATACTGGCTGTTTATACAGTGATTAACTGGTCAGCCACTGTGTGGGAGAATGCAGGTTCTATCACTAACCCTTATTTTCATTAGTACAATGAGAATCTGTGATCTATGTATTGAGAAACATATAATAAACCTATATTTTTGCAAATGCTGATTTGACTTTAACCTTCATTACAGCTTCATTAGTTGGTCAGTCGGCTTCGCCTGAAATGTTACAGAAATTGACATATCTCGTGACGAGGCATGATCGTCGTATTAAGCATGTCGATACAGTTCGTGCGTATACCTTTGGTTCTCTCTACTTTGTGGAGGTTGGTCTCTCTATTTTTACTCTAGCTCTTTATGAGGAGTTGTAGCAATCAATACAAAGCATTCTTAATAGTCATTAATTTCTTCTCGGTGGCATTGATGAAGGTTGACATTGAGCTACCTGGAGAACTGCCTCTAAGCGAGGTGCACGCTGTAGCAGAATCATTGCAGGAGAAGATTGAGAAAGTCCCAGAGGTTGAGCGAGCCTTCGTGCATGCTGATTTCGAAAGCACTCATAAGCCTGAACACAGCGTTCGCACAAGTCTTCCGGAAGGCGAGCATTAGACGCCCTCACTGATGGTGAGCGATTACACTATTATTGTACCTTTTAGTCTAGATAAAGAAGCATGCGAATGGATGGACATGAGCGTGAGCTCTGTTTTTCTCAGTTTTTTTTCCTTGTGAACGTTATGCATTGCGTTCGGGATTTGATGTCATCGATTATAATAATTCATCTGAGAGGCAAAGGAAATCAAGATCTCAAATATCCTCACCAGTATAAGAAAAGCTTCTTGCAACATGTTATCGAAGTATGGTATATACAATTAATGGAAAATTTTCTAAATTAACATAAGCACCATAACAGATAGAAGCAACAATACGAAAGGAATCTGCATCCCCTCTCTCAACGTGTCCTGTGTGCTCTTTTACTCTCTTTACCATGATGGTTGAAGTAGGCAACTTTCGTCACATATGCTCCTAAGCTCCATCAAAGTTCGACATAATGACTTCTCTGAGTGTACTTACATGTAGACCATAGCGAGCATCAAGTTATCAGCATTTTGTCTGACTGTAGAAGGTGAGTAGCTGCAAATTTAAACATACTCGCGAGACTACTTAGGAGGTCGGCAACAGCCTGCCATTGTACATCTTTTCCAACAATTTTCGCGCTTCAGGTCTTCGAAGAAGCCCCTTGTTGTTGGGTAAACCTGTGCCGAGACAAATAGGGCACACCAGTTTTCCACGACCTACACCATCATACAACAACAACAGCCAATTTATCCAAAAGGTCATGCCAATGTCCGTTTGCAAACTAAATGAAGGTTCAAGAAAATGGAAAACAACATTTCTCAGTGAACAACAGATTTTCAGGTCTTGTGGAATGCTGAAACTTAGTAGTGCAAAACAACAAAAGGAGGGGGGAAATTGCTGACAATATGTGCGCAGAATTACTCTGGATAGAATTTGAAAATTCTGAACACTAGCATGGTCAAATCTAAATAAGCAATTCAAGGAGAAACCAAAGCACACAAGAAAACATGAAAGAGAGTTATTCGGGAGGAAAAAAATTGCTGACAGAGTGCAAACATGACAAGATAAAAAAAACCCCAGTAAAATCTCAGCCATATTGAACACCATCAGGCATGCAGCAAAAGGATTAAGCAGTCAACAAATCAAGAAAATAAACAAGCATACAACACTTCAACTCGACTAATGTGAACCTGACAACATGACAATTTTTGTGTAATTGTTCTGATTTATATCTTCGAAAACAAACAACCCATCACTTGTACACTAATCATGTTATGTGTTTACTTATTAACCTAGTACCTCACACTCACCCCTCAAGTTGGAGCATAAATAGTATCTATATTCAGTTTCTTGGATAAACTAGTGAAGCTATTATAACCTAGACAAAAATTAGACAAGACAATAATGCATTGAGACACATACTACTTATTGAATGAAGCATGCAGCCAAGGATCTATTCAATCTCATGTCAGCACACAGTCAATAATGTCTTGGAAGTAGCACATCAAGAAAGAGGGAATAAAGACGGAAGGATCATGTGAAATGAGAATGAAGAGTAATCTTAAGAAACTCCAAACTTTTCTTTATCTCAAAAGAGTTTCTTCCTAAAGTGGTGTATACAATAGCACACGATAGACTAAAGGAAAAGAAAAGGACTATAGATAAGAGGAAAGATAGATGGCACATTTCACTTTGTTGGACCTAGCAACAAAGGGTCCGTCTCTAACGAAACCATGCTAAGTTTGTTTGGAAAGAAAAATATTTTATTGCACTGTAAGGGAGATGTATATATAAGACTCGTGATAAAATTCTAAACCTAAAATACAATATGGAATTAGACTCACTATACCAATAACCCTATTAACCTAATACATGTTTCTTCAAGCCTATAAATTGTGTAGCGCTTTCTAAAGCCAAAACTATCTGTAGCTGGAATACTAATCTGGCAACATAAAATTGTAATGCTTACAGGTTAATTTGAAGTTCCAATTGAATATAGTAGCAGCACATGCAAATGATGTTTCTGGATTGTGTTGGATGGGTTACGGTTCAGCTTATCTTGTTTCCTTGGAAAGGCCAAGCAATTTAGCAAGCAATAAATGTTAGATTAGCATGGATTACTTATGTTAAACTATCATGGAAAAGGCTATACTTTCTCAATATCTAGAATGGTAAAGATTTCTATCATATACAAACAATAATCACAGGCATAAAAACACCAGTTTTAGAAATACAAGCAGCTTCTAATCAAATTGCTGTGATCAACGTTTTTCATTCGTGAAACAGTTTTTTTATGATTCTTAATGAGTGAGGAGAGATGGATCATTGAATTTTATAATGAACTTGGCAGGCAGTGTATAGGGGCATTCTGGAAGAACTAAAACACACTTAATGTCAATATATGATTCTGCACACCTAAATGTCATTATGTGATCATGTACACTTAAATATCATCATGTGACTGTTCATGCATGGGGTAATGCACTCGCAACTCTGTACCAAGTCTCTTTGACAAAATAGAAAAATCCCTACCATAACAATTAGGGCACTCTGTAAACTCGTACACATCTTTTGCCCGCTTTCTATTGAGTGCTTTCCATTTTCCCGTGCCACCACACATGTCACCTAAGTCAAAGTAAAAAAGATAGCATCAGAATGATCTAGAACAGTAATTTCAAAATATTTCTGCCAATAAAATGACCATCGGTATCATTTACCATATGATTTTGAATTTGATAATGCCAATTGTGATTAATTCATATATATCATGTCATTTTCTCTTTATGAGAAACCTAAAAATTAGTCTACCATTTTCAGTACCACATTCTGTCAGATATAATCCATGGAAGGTTTTTGTTATATATATATATCTTTCTTTTCCAGTTTTTGTACAGGAAAAATATACAGTTTTGCATGACTGATGGTTCACTATAACTTTCATGGTAAATCAGAAGACATCTGTAGTTCATAGCATAACTCTAGCTGCACAATCTTCGGCCGGGTAGCTCTGACCTAAAATCCAACTTAGTTTCATGGGAATAATGATGGAAGAAATAAACCATTTATTTCATAGTCATCCTTTCATAGGACCAGATGAAAATCTGCATGCTGATGTTTCTAATTTGACAGGGTAAGAATACCTAATTGCTGAGTTTCTTCTATCTTTTGCAACAATTTCATTATTAGAACATCATCAACATAGAGAATTCTATATTTAGTATCTCTTGTAACTTGTTCGCAAGACTTTAAAATCAATCATAAAGCTAGCTCAACACCATTTGAACCACTTAATATAACATAAGAAGAAAGATATCTTACATAATACAACACCACTTCCGCTACAATTTCGACACACAGATTTTAATTTACTATCCGTTGATTCTAATGCAAATCCATCAGATGCATGCAATGAACCAGCAACATTTACTGCTGCTAGAGTTGCACATAAACATGCAACACATTTTCGTCTTGAATGAAGTGAACCAGTCTCCTGCATGAGAAAGTAGAACTTTAACAAGGACATTACAATGTAAACAAACAAAGATATTCTTAAATTATAAGATCTTTATTCTTAAATTATAAGATCTTTCAGAGAAATCAACTAAATCACAAGGCATAATGCAACCTACCATTTATGCATACTTTTCACATCTAATCATATATGTTGTGTTTACTTGGACGGAAACGAGAAGGAAACAAATTTGAGAAGGAAAATGAGATCCAATGTTTACATCGTTCCCTTTGATTCCATCCAAGTAAATAAGATGGGTCAAAATAATGAGTGGGGACTAACTAGCATAGTTTTTCTTTTCTTTTCTCTACTCACATAAACTTTCTCTGAGACTCCCCTCCCCTCAACTAAACAGAACATAATAATTTTAATATGGCTGGAACAATGATTATCATTCAAATGATAAAAGATCAATCCTTCCATGGCATGCCATTCAAATATGAAGACCAACTCTGATGTTTGTTTAATTAGACTATAACTTTGTCATGGTATTTGAGATGTGCAACGCCATGTCTGCTTTCGTCTTAACCATTGTAGTCTAGATTGACACATTAGGCAATCAGTCATCTATATGTTGCCTGACCAAGTGCAGATATTAGGTAGGAGTGACAATCAGCAGGGAAAAGACTGCCTGTGCAACAAGCAGATACCATCTATTGGCTTGTGACCTTCTGGAAGCTAGCAAGTTCTGCTTCTGGTTAATGAGGTGCTTCCAATGGGAAGAGAATTAGTTGCGATCTAAACCTGCACCATATCTACATTGACTGAGAACTATTTCCTATTTAGCATTGCCAGAGATCCTTTCTGAGATGCACAGATCTCAACTTATGCGGCAAACCATTCACCTTATTACGCAAGTTGACAAAGTTTAATTCAACATAGAATCTAATGTTTCTTTTCTTTCTTCCAAACTTACACAAGACGAGAAGACAGCAATGTATATTAGAATCCAGGGTCTATTGTTAGTACAGAAATAGAAAATGTGTGGGTTGTCAGTGCCATTGTGTAAGTAAACCAAACAAAAGCACAATGTTTGTAACCTTCAAGCTAAAAAAAAGACATTCAAAGATCTACAAGAAGATGTAACCTTTAGGTCAATAGGGCTTGATGAAGGTTCACTGTCATGATGCTTTGGTTCTTCCTGCTCCTCCAGATTGGAGCTGACATAAATTTTAGCTGTCACTGAATTAATTAGCTTGGGAATCCAAAAGCATAAGGCGAATAAGATATATCTACTAAGAATTATAAAGCAATAAATAAAGCAGTCTCGTTTCAAAACCCAATTCGTTTATTACATTAAACAATCACAGTTTCAGCCATTCAGGAACCACCGAAGTTTTAACTAAGAGATAAAACCACTAAACGCTCCTTGACAACAGATTAGAAAGTTCATAATCACTTCATACTTCTGAATACAAACAAAAAACGATAATAGAAGAGCGCAGAAATCTTCATAAGAGGAAACAAAATGTCTAAGGCCGACACATTAGGTCTCGCGACTCAATATTCTAGCAAAGATACCATTTTACTGCATAAAAAAAAATATCGATACACAGAGAATACGCGGAATAGGAACCGTCTCCTCTGTCAATTCAGTTAGAACTCACCGCCAAAACTAGCGGAGTCTCTGCTTGCGCTTCCGCCTCTTCTTCTGCTTCGGTTCCTACTCGTCATTAAAGAGGGGGAGATAGTGGAGAAGAGGAAGACGCTACAACCAGTCGTCATCTCCGTTCTCCTCCTTCCTCTCCTCTTGCCTTCGCCTTCTCGACCAGTTTATCGCGGAGCAGCAAGGCCACTCGCCGAAACGGGACCGGGTTATCTTCGAGGAAAGGCCCACAGCAGAGTCTATGCGAGTATCCGCATAAATTTTGTCCATTTGAGCTTGTCGGACCAAATTACCTTATTAGTTGTGATGGGGGCGGAATCCTGTTCCCCCCGCAGCCCATGTGGTCAGTTGATCTGTCAATCAAGATAGATCAAATATGACCCAAAGAGAATCGAACCCAATCCATATGAGATTCAGATTTGACCAAACTTAGCGCACTCATCTAGGAATAGAATTTATCCGGAAATAAGATAGTTACTAAATTTAGGCCTCAATCGTCAACCTACTTAACGCACTCATCCCCTAGGAATAGAATTTTTCCGGAGGCAAGATAGTTACTAAGTCTACACCTCAATCGTGAATATCCACATTGTCTCAATTTTAGTCGTCGGCATCCTCTATGTGTTAGCATCAGTCGTTGACATCTTCACTGTCTCGATCTCAGTCATTGACATCATACCTCAGCTTCAACTCAACTTCAACTCTTGACATCATCATTGTTTCAGCCTTAATTGTTGACAATCTCATTGTCTCAGTATAAATCATCAATATCATGCCTTGACTTCCACATCATTATTGTTTCAGTGTCAGTCGTGCGACTTCCTCACTGTTTCGATGTTAATCGTTGACATCATGCCTTAGTCTCGACTCCTAGCATAATGACTGTTTCAGCCTCAGTCGTCAACATCTTTACTATCTCAGTCTCAATCATAAACATCATGCCTCCATCTTGACTCTTGACATTATCAGTGTTTCAACCGCAAACCACTAACTTCTTCACTGTTTCAGCCTCAGTTGTAGGCATCCTCTCTGTTTCAATCTCAACATTCTCGCTGTCTTGCTCTTAGTCGTTGACATCATCAAATCTACACTCTATGGGGACTACTAAGAACACATGAGGGGCGCGCAAATACAGAGGATAGCATAACCGCTTCTAATGGCTATTGGATTTGATACTTTCACCCGCTCATACGAGGATGATGGAGAAGAATATAGTATTTGATATGGAAATGCTTTTTTGACCGTTATATAAACCCTAGAGATGGTAAATGCAAGAGGACGACTTCGACTCCATTGAGCTTTTTTTGATTTCTCTTTCTTCCTGCTTTAAGCTTTGATACGGGAGTAAATCATAACTTGAGCATCGGAGTGATTTGTCGGAATCTCTCTCCGATGTCATTCTAACCCAATGTTGAAGTATTTTTCAAACTCTTTCATCCACCTCGTCAATGATTTGTGATCATTTGTTGATTGATAACTTAATCATCTATAGTATTTAATCAAAATAAATTATATATCATATATTCTTCAATTTATCCAAATATAGTGTTAAATTTGAAAATAAATAAATAAAAATAAATACTAATTAGGCCAGTTTTCAGCCTCCTTACAAAAGAGGAAATTAATACCATAAGGATTATATACGCCAACCGTAGTCTGAAGATTACAAATCTTACAACACAGTACAGAAGTTCCCTGTTCTTAAAGAAACGCCTTCGAAACTATAAATCAAGCAACGACGAAAATAAAAAACCCAAAAAACGAAAATAAAAGGGGAAATAAGAATAAATCGCGTAGCCCCTGTAGTACTAAACACCCCTGCTTTCTGAATCAGACTTGGTCAAGCTCCTCAGCCGCCTCAAAAACCTCACCTTTTTCTCCCAACCGGCCCTCCTCCTCTTTCCCCCCGCCTTTTCCGGCGACTCCTCCCAACTCCACGCCCCGGACTCCTCCTCTTCCTCTTCGCTGCCTGCTCCACCCGCGACTCTCGCCCTCAGCTCAGCTACCAAGCTCCTCACCGCCTCCTCTGGCTCTTCCCTGTGCCTCAACAGCACCTCCGCCACCTCCGCAGGCGTCATCTCCGCTCCCGCCCGAATGAGACCCTCCGCCACGGTCACCGTCTCGTGGTCCCTCATCCCCACGTATCTCTCCACCAGTTCCCGCATTGCGTGCGCCCCGCAGGCCCCCAGCCTCACGTGCACGTCCATCCGGCCCGGCCGCAGCAGCGCCGGGTCGAACGCGTCCACGTAGTTCGTCGTGAACACTATCACCCTCTCCTCGCCGCAGCATGACCACAGCCCGTCGATAAAGTTCAGCAGCCCCGACAGCGTCACACGCCCGTCGTTGCCTCTGCCTCCGACGTCGTCGTCCTCGGAGTCGGTTCCCTCGTTGTCGAGCGAAGGCTGCCGTCGACGCCTCACCGTCCTCATCCTCGCTGCTGTGGACTTCGCCGTACCACGCCGATCGCCGGTGAGATCGAGAGAGCAGTCTATGTCCTCGATTACAATTACGGAGCGGTTGTTCGTCTGGATGAGCAACGAACGTAGGTCCGAGTTGTTGGCAACTCGGGTCAACTCCAGATCGTAGACGTCGTAGTGCAGGTGGTTGGCCATTGCAGCAATGAGCGAGGACTTTCCGGAACCCGGCGGGCCATGGAGCAGGTACCCGCGCTTCCACGCGCGGCCCGTACGGCAGTAGAACTCTCGGCCAGCCGCGAAGGCATCCAGGTCCGCGAGGATGCTCACCTTCAGCGCGGGCTCGAGCGCCAGCGTGGCGAATGTGGCTGGGTGGCGGAATGGCACGGAGAACCAGGAGGGTGTCACTCCGCGAGGCGAGTTGGTGAAGAGGCGACGGGGGCGCGAGGAGCGCTCGAGGTGGTCGGCCGCGCCGGAGAGGTGGGCAAGGTAAGGGCCGAGGAGGGCGGCGGAAGCGCGCTTGGGGAGGCGGAGAGAGTAGGTCCGACGCTCCTCGAGCGAGTCCTGGAGCGTGTCGGCGTGGTGGGTCCAGAGGAGGCGTTGGCCAGCGAAGGAATCTTCGAGGGAATGGTTGGGGGATATCGACAGCGAAGGGGCGGCGAGAGAGCCGCAGGGGAGCGAGAGGGTGAGGCGAGGCGGGGCGGAAGAGGCAGCTGCAGAGCTAATAAGCGACTGATGGAGGTAGAGGTGGACGTGGCGGTAGAGGTCGTTCGGTTCGACGGCGGAGGAGCCGAGGAACTCAGGCACGTCGAAGTAGGAGTAAGGGGTGAGGGAGTCTTGAAGTGACTGCCACGTCGAGTGGAGAAGGGCCAGAAGCTGAGAAGGAAGGATGTTTTGGAGGATGGTGAGCAGCCCTAAGAGCGACCACATCTGCGATAGAAGCTCCATGATCTTTCACTACGTGCCACTGCTTCTGCTCTTCTGCTTCTTCCTGCGGCAGGTCAAGAACAAGAGCAAAGCACTGAGAGAGAGCAGCACGAGTATGACCTATATAAACCACGAAGGGCAAGGAAAGAGGAATGTGGAGAATTAAGTCGATGTATAGTCACCGGGAAAAAGAAGACGAAACGAAGGGGAAAAGCAAAAGAAGATTTAAAGCGAAAGATGCATTGGCAGGGGACAGAGCAGGCAAGAGCTCTGCTTTTTTTGCTTTACTTGGCACCTCGAGGATGGAGAGGGTGGCTATGAACTATGAATTACTTCTATATTTGTTCGTGTTTGACTCTTGAGTTAGGAATCCTTCGCTGATGATTTGTATAACCAAAATATTTGTCGAAGTTAACATTGATTCTGCAAGCGTCGTCTTAGCATGCCTTTAAGCTTTGTCGTTGAAAAATACAATATTTTGGATGGATTGGAAAAGCGGGATAAAGGAAATTGTTCACAGGTCAGTAGTCAGTTCATGGGAATAGGAATCCAAGAAAGTGATAAGCTCCATAGAGAAAAGAAATAGAGGAATGTCAATATTCCATCGTTGAGAATCCAGATTTCTCGTGTGACCTGCGAAGTTGCCGATAAAGAGAGATTGTTAAAAGAAGATTTTGCCTAGTTCGTTCTCCTTTAGAAAGCTAGTTAAGAGTAGGACTTGAATTTTGAATTCGTACTAAAGCTCTCTTAGTATAATTTCTTTCTTTTCTTGAAGTTTTCACACATATACAGTCAGTCGTTATCAAGTTATAAGATCCTAATTATAAGTCTATTATATGATAACTAAGCACCAAGGAGTGTCCTTATATCATGTACAATTGTTCTCAATATTGATTACAAGGATTGATTACATGCAGATATGGATGCTAACTGAAGTGTTTCATGACATGGATCGGATATCCAACATCAATCAATTCAGCGATGAAAGTGATAACTAATATCCACCAAAAGCAACGAACATCCAAGCGACTTGCAAACATAACTGCATCGAGTTCATCTGTTTTACCTTGGAGATGGCATCTGATTAAAGTTCCTGCGCTTCTTTCATTGTGATACTGCAGAACTCCTTTAATTTTGATTCCTACGACTTTTTTTTTTATCCGTTTCACAGCCACGATCTCTTCACATTTCTGCATATTAGTATGCTGCTAAAGGTATTTGATGGCATTGAGTAGATGCTAAAGCTTAAGAAAAATATAATAAATGATGTGTAGTGGCTCAAGAATCAACCATAACCTATTAAAAGACGATGCGTTCTGCGTTCATGATGATGTTAGTATCAGTTTGTCCACATGAAGTTAAAGTTGGAAAAATTATCAGCTCAGATTATTATAGTTAGGAAAGCTTGTAAAAGTTGAGTTTTAGACAGGTTAGAGACTTAGCAAATGCATGCAAATAGCAGAGAAGATTGCACAAAGTGAGAGAGAAAGCTGAGTATTTTAAGAATCTGTGCAAGACACGTCGGGTTGTCTATATCTTTACTAAAACCACCTAAAGCTTCACTTAAAAGAACACTTTTCAAAGCTAGATGCCAATGCACGAGCTCAAACGGGTGTCCAGCGAGCTTTTGCTTGATCGATAAATACAATGTGCCTTTATGTTCTTGTAAAATACACATAGTAGTACTCGTATAAAGATAACAGCTGCCGTCCATTCACAATGCGTCAATGCCTAATCTGAAAATCTGGAACACGACAACATCTCCTTGGATACATCGTTAAACTTGTTCGTCTCCTTCCAATCGATGCTGAGATCAGAGCACCATAAGTAACACACGAGTTTCATGTTTTCTTCGTCTTCCAAATTCATCTTGGAGTCGAACAAAACATGAGCTTGCAGCAAACTGAACAGCAGCTGTGGCAACGAAAATTACTGTCACCAAGTCGCATACTGTCTCCGATCGAGTGTTCACCAGATTCCCCAAACGAGCAGCAGCAGAAGCAGCTTCGCCCCTGTTCTAGGGGCCTCGCTGCAATCTTCTCTCTGTTCCCAATGACTCAGCACTCTAGCAAATCAAGACTCGAGAAGCAGGTATCACTAGAATTGCATCGTTTTGTGTAATTATTTGATACTGCAAATGATAATTGTTGAGCTTGGTGAATGTTCTGAAAAGGTTGCAGAACTCCAAGAGGAAGTTAGTCGACAAAGAGAGCTGAAGGCGACCTATAAGGCCCGTCTCGAGAGGACGCAGGAGTATCTGAGGTACTGTCTGGAGATCGCCAAGGAGAATGGATTCTTGCACCTCTTATCCAGCAACACAGAGATCTATGTTTCTGCAAAAATGGAGCAGGATTCCAGTTTGCAGGAAATTGATCATCCAAATTTGACCGGTATAGTTGATCAAGCGAAGCTCAACAGTTGGTACATAGAGCCGGATGAGGTACAGTGTTTCTGAATTCTACGTCCCTGCAATTGTTAGAAATGAGAGAAAGGAAGAGAAGAGAAAAATTAAATTTCACCCTCTGTTAGTTTTGTAAACTATGTCATTGTTCCCCTCCAAAGAACTTCATCACGTAAATGACACTAGGGATACCACTAGGCCTGTTAAGTAGAATTTAAATATTTGATTATGTTTAATAACTAAAAAAATATTTAAATAATTTAGAAAACACATATATAAATTCATGTATTGGTTTGGATATTTGAAAATATCAGGTGATATCCTAAATCTGGGAGTAAAGTGAAATATTTTGTAAAATCCGGGGCGGAATGAATTTCAGTAGCGACGTAAAATCCATGTAGGGGCCAAAATGAAATTTAACCGGATCCCTACCCTTTCAGATCGATGTCCACGAGCAAATCGGCAGCGGAACCACCGCCAACATCTACAGAGCGACATGGCGAGGCCTGCCCGTCGCCGTCAAGTGGATCCACCCTTCCGTACTCCAGTCCGGAGAGGGATGCGGAGGCCTGGCCTGGTTCGTCCAGGAGCTCGACATCCTCTCGCGCCAGCGCCACCCACACGTTCTCCGCCTGATGGGCGGTTGCTTCCGCACTCCGAGACAGGGGTGGGTGGTCACGGAGCTCCTGAGTGGAAAGACGCTCGCGGAGTGGCTCCACGGGCACAAAGGGCGGGAGAAGACGAGGTCGATGCCGCTTCCGCCTCTGAAGGAAAGGGTACAGAAGGGGCTGGAGATCGCTTTGGCGATGCAGTACCTTCACCTGCAAAAACCCAGGATCCTCCACCGGGACCTGAAGCCGAGCAACGTCCTGTTGGACGACGCGATGCGTGTGCGGGTGGCAGACTTCGGGCATGCTCGCGTGCTGGACGAGGGAGAGGTAGCGCTCACCGGAGAAATGGGTAAGAATCCGATGATTCACTATGTTAATTAAGAATAACAAAAAGGAGAAGTCAGTAATCTTGTGCGTTATGGTTGGATTGCGCTGGCCAGGAACTTACGTGTACATGGCGCCTGAGGTGATCCGTTGTGAACCATACACAGAGAAATGTGATGTTTATAGCTTTGCCATCATTCTAAATGAGCTTGTAACCGGTGAACATCCATATATTGAGACCAATTTTGGTCCCGGCAAGGTACACTCTTATGATCCCTTCTCTGGTATTAAAAATGCAAGAATCGTAATAGAATTTGATGAGCTAAGTTTGTGTGCTTCTCATGGCAGATTGCACTGGAGGTGAGTGAAGGAAGGCTTAGGCCAAATATGAAAGAGTATGAGAGGCAATGCAAGGAGCTCAGAGAACTTATATCCTGTTCTTGGCATCAAGATTCTGAAAGTAGACCTGACTTCGCAGCTATCACTTTGGCTCTTGGAAAGGTAGTAGATGAGTTAAAGTATAGTTGCTAGTGTTACGTAATATGGCCTAAAATTTCAGTTAAAACTTGCATGCATATCACTGTTCTTCATTTACACCTGAAATTTTTGTTTCATTTAAGATTGTTGTATTGTCCTCATGAATTTCTAAATTTTATAATGAAGAGAATACGCTTATGACTCATGAGCGAAGTATTTTGAAGTTGGCTAAGATCTGGGAGATTATATAAGTGTACAACAACAGTAGAAGTATTCTTTAAAATAATCTATCTAGTTGTAGTAAAACAAAGCATCCTCGGAGCCCAAAAGATCATCAAAGGAGCAGATAAATGGAAGGCTCAACTCTCTCACCATCCAATTCCCTGTAGCCGCCTCTATAACTAAATTGTTGTCAACATCTGTCAATGAGTTACTCCAGTTGAAATTTTCTTCCATCTCAGTCTCCATGAATGCATCTGGATCAAAGTTGCAAGAGTCTGCTTCCTTGATCTCATCCAACATGGCTATATTTTCTGTGCATGCTTGTGTATTGTGGCTGTGGCTATGAGCTAAGCCTGTCGATTTCTGCATCTTCTTTTTGACAATTTTATTCCAGTAATTCTTAATCTCGTTGTCAGTACGTCCTGGTAAGCGTCCAGCTATTAGAGACCACCTATATAAATATGAGAGGTTACTCATCCTAAGAGCTTAAATGTTGTCAATCTATATATTCATATTCCTCACATGAGGCAAGCTGAGAAGAAGTAGGACTGTAGAAGTACCTATTTCCTAGAAGCTTATGAAGCCTGATGATGAGATCTTCCTCTTCTTCAGTTATGTTGCCTCTCTTGATATCAGGCCGAAGGTAGTTAAGCCAACGAAGGCGACAACTCTTTCCACTGCGTTTGAGGCCTAATCCGATAAGTCAATATCGTTTACCCTTGTAATGAACAATTCTGCTGCAATATAGTTTGTTTCCTTACCAGCTTTTCTTGCAATGCTTGACCATTTTTTGGCTCCATGAGCTTCGATGCAGGATATCAGAATTTGGTCTTCCTCTCTTGTCCAGGTTCCTCTGTGCCAGACTCGGATGCTATGCCTTCGATCCATTCTATCAGCAATTCATTCATCCTGCGAGGCTTCTCTTCCTCTTGTTCTAGTTATATAAGTAGGACAGGTATCTAGAAGGATGAAAGATGGAGTCCATTTGGTTTACTTGCATGAAAGGTAAACTGAGTAGATTGCGTCCACGCCCATCAACTCAATCCTGACTCATTCTACTACCTTTAAACACATGCAGTTCGTGTGCAAATTATACTGCTAATTCCAGGTTTAGTTACATTTGTGAATCTTGATGACAAGGATTAAACTTATCAAGCAACAGTTTTAGGGAAAGAGTTTAACCAGTTTGTAGGAAAACTGGCGAAGCTGGAAATTTTCTCTTGGGGGGGAGTTGAGGTTTGAAACGGCAATCAATCCTTTATTTAGGTTGTATATTTAACAAAAGTAGGAAGTTAAGTGAACTGATTGATTCTGGAAGAAATGCAGAGCTGTGTGAAGTAAGAATCATGAACTTTTCCACAACCAGAAGGAAAGCCAACATGGACTTCCACAACAAGGTCTGAGGTGGTGTGTTGGGAGTAGGAACTGTCGTCATGAAGCCCGAAATGCTCAAAGGAATTATTCGCAGCCAACAGGATCGGCAGATTCAGATTTGAGAACCAGAGGTAAATTCCTGTCCGTACTGCCAAATGAAAATGGAATAATAGAAGGGTTGTGCTTGAATGAGTGTTATAAAAAAGAATGATTCATCTATTTTTTTCGATAAACATAAATTGTTTTACTATTTGATTCATCTATTCTATTTTTTTTATCTATATGAACTATTTAATATGTTCAGCGTATTTAATCAGTTTTAAAGTGATTTAATTAGCTTGTCCAACCTGATAGCTTGTCCGACAAACTTAACTAATCCTTTCCTAGATCCATGTGCTTAGTTTGCTGAGCATGGCTATCCCAACTAGTTTGCTTGGTTTGTTGAACATGATTGATCTATTAATAGACACAATTGATCTAATCAATTTGCTAGGCCTGCATACACGACTCATTGCACATTTTTGGTTCGCGTGACTTGTTTAGCTCATTTGGCTCCACCAGCCTACCTGAATCAATATGTTAGTTCAACCCAACTTATACTTTAAAGGACAAAAATAAAACATACTATCAGATGTTTTATTCTCAAAATACTTCTATCTAATATTATTATAGTAGCTATCGGTGCAATAACTACTCTTTAAAAAAAAATCAAAAGGATATTTCATGAAAAATTTTCTTGCCAGAACATTCCTTATTCAATATTATTATAACAACTACCAATAACTATTATAATATTATTTCTTATTTCTAATGCTATTGTAGCCGCTTCCACTAGTTGTTACAATTTGTAAAAGGTATTTTGTAATTGCTATAATTGTTTTAAAGCGATTTTGATGAATATTAAATAATTTTGAACAAGATTGATAAAGGGTATTTTGATATAATAATATTTTAGAATTTAAGATTTTAAGAGTTAATGTTTAGCTACAATTGGATAGTAACTATTGGTAGTTATGACAATACGTAGAAGTTATTTGGTAGTTACTACAATATAAAAAATTAACTATTTCACTTTAATCAAAATTACTAAACACAAATCAATATTATATCAAAATATTCATTACTAACTTTGTTAAAATTATTTAAATTTTATCAAAATCACTTTAAATTAGTCAAAATTATTTTAAAACAGTTATAACTAAATTCTATATATCTTAAACTCTTAAATCCTAAATTATAAATTCTGAATACCGTTATATTAAAATACTCTTTACCAATTTAGTCATAATTATTTAAATTTTATCAAATTTAGTTTAAATTAGTTAAAATCACTTAAAATAATTGTAGTAGTTACCTAGTAACTAGTGCAATGTTTAGAAGGTACTATACTACAATACTACAAGAGTATTATATTAAGTATTACATGTTATAATAGTTATCGAGTAACTTTTATATATTATAGTAATTATTGAATAATTTTTATACGTTATAATAACTATGACTAATTGCTCTAGTGGCATTAAAAGTAAAGATATTTGCAAGATAAAAAATTTAATAGGGGCATCCATTTGATTTTTTTAACAAAAGACATCCTTATTTATTTATTTTTTCCTTTTGATTTTTATCCTACTTTAAATACAATCAAATACAAAATACTTTTATATTAAATCATAAATCAACTTTAAAATTATTATACTAATTGAAGTGCGGTGAAAAGATTTGATGCATGGGTTTGATTGCATTCCCAAACAATCAGAATTTAATTCCTACACAGAATATAGTTATGATGATTAAACCACAAAGAGATATTAGTGATATTGGCATTTGGCACACACATAAGAATAAGAAGCTGTCATATAGATTTAGAATTTCAAATTTAATATTTAGTATTTAGACGGAAAGAAATAAAATTTAAAAAATATTTTATATTAATACTCACGGAGTGTACAGTGTATAATATATTGATATTAATCATCTTTAAATATTAATATCTATTACATCCTATAATTTTATTATTTAGAGAATTTAATTAAGTTTACACTTTATAAAATTATTTTAAAATATATAATTGTTTTTATTTTTTCATATAAACTTTTATTATTGACGGACAAATTAGAAGACCACTCCATTGTCAACCCTTTTGTTCTCCCTTTATCATGTCGGCGAGACAACGTGCCTTGGTCGTATTCTTTTTCCCTTATAGTTTGCGCGGGAACCAACCTCGAGAGGTCGTGACTCGGGAACCATCCCGCCGCCGTCCACCGTAGCTTGGCCTCTCCGCCTGCTACCGTTTTAGTTCTCTTTTCTTCCCTCCGCACTCGGGCAGTCGCATCTCCTGTGCCGATGCCGATCCTAAGGTCTCTTGCCGCTTCTTTGGGTTCTCCTTCCGAAACCCTAGAAACCACTCCGCCGTCTTTCCAAGAAACTTCCGCCGATGAGACAATCCACTCTTCCATGCCCTCTCCTGCAACGTCCTCCTTGGTCCATCAATCGAGCACTGAGATGGATCACTCTGGAGCGACGCCTCCCCTAAGGCGGAGCCTCCGCCTCGCATCGATGTCCAATGCTTCCCTCGTGACCGACGCACCTGCTGTGACCAATCTTGGTGGCAGGAAGAACTCCCTTTCTAGCGTCTCAAAAACGACGGTTGAAGTAGAGGCTCCGGCGACCGTTTGCAAGGCAGACGCGGAAGAGATTAAGGCGTTGGAGGTTCCTGAGGGGTCTCCTTCTTTACCTAACAATAAGAGAAAATATTTTGATGGTTCTGTTGGGGGAAATTACATGTGCCTCAGGTCTGGGTCTAAACTTACTCGGGTAGGATTTGATCAAATGTCGGGAGATACAAATGAAGCTCAAACCGAGATGTTGACATCAGATCCTCAGCGTGTTCATGAAGGCTTTTCAAATGGAATTGATGTCAACTTGGCTGCAGAGAATTTGGAGAAGAACATTGAGGAAGAAAGGTTCTCCCCTCAATTAAAAGGGAAGGGAATATTGATAGAAGCTGTTCCAGCGGAACAGCAAGCTGGGAAAGTGAATCAAACAATGGAAAATGCAGAGCATGAAAATAGGGGGAAGGGAAAGTTGGTCCAGGAAGAAGACTTACTGTCAGTTGGTGCGTCTGAGGTTGACATGGATGCTGATGCAGCTGTTGCAATGGATATTGCTAGACACTCGGGACATGCCAACACAAGTACTAGAAAATCGAAAAACCAAAATGAATATAGAAAAGAAGTTGTCAGATCAAGAGCTATAGAGTTGGCTCCCAAATTTGCCATCTTTAAACCAGAAGATGATAAGAAACAGGAAGAAGATGATAAGCAAGAGGAAGGACAAGAGGATCCTGAAGACTTACCTCCAGATGCTAACAATGAGGATTGGCCAGGGCCATTTTCTACTGCCCTGAAGATCATTGAAGACAGAAATCAAAAGCTAAGAACCCGAGAATCAAATAATTATTTTAAGAAAGGTCAGAATGCCAATTCAAGGATTTCATGGGTACCCACAAAAAACCGCAAGCCCATGGCAAGGGTACCTCCAACCCTGCGAGACTTGTGTGTTAACATTCTCTTAGAAAATGCTGAAGAAATTGAGTCACTTGATGGCATTCCTGATTTGCTAAAACACCGGTTAATATTAAAGTTGTGCCATTCTAGGAAAATGAATCCGCATCTTCTTAGTCGTCTTGTGAATGCTACTCCCATGGAGATATGCCTTAGTGACTGTTCATGGCTAACAGAAGTCCAGTTTGAGAATATTTTTTCTCAATTTGATGTGAAATGCTTAAAGGTACTGGATTTGTTTACCTGGTGACTCATTTCTGGTTATTATAGTTATTTGCGAATGATTATTTTTTTGAATAATCATTATGATAGGTTTCTTTCTTATTGCATTAGCAGTTATATGGTTTTATCTGGTTGATCATGGAAGGCCTTGCATATTATCCTGTGAATCCCTTCATATGTTATGTCAAGTTTACTACATAGTTAAGAGAGGGAAATTGGTTTACTCACGTTTTTCATGTTGGCCCCTTGGGGATATTTCTACAATGGTATTTGCTATCTCTAATCCCTTTTTTTTTCTTCCTTTTGATGTGTTTTTATTTATGGTGTCCAGGTGTTGCAACTAGACAAGTGTGGAAGATGTTTGCCTGACTATGTATTGCATTCTACCTTGGCCCATTACCCTAATGGTTTGCCTTCATTAACTAGACTAAATCTCAAGGGTGCTTATCGGCTTTCAGATGATGGCTTAAATGCAGTTGTTGCTTCAGCACCTTCCTTAAGTTCTATAAATTTGTCAGAGTGCCCCCTTCTTACCTCAATGGGAATCATAAATTTAGCCTACAAGTTGGGCCCTGTTTTGAAGGAACTATATTTAGATGGTTGCCAAAATGTTGATGCTATGGCTATTCTACCTGCACTCAAGAAAGTAAATCATTTAGAAGTTCTGTCAGTAGGTGGACTTCATTCTGTTTGTGATAAGTTTGTACACCAGCTTATTCCTATTTGTGGTTCACACATGAGGGAATTAGTCTTGGCTGGATGCGAGTGAGTATCTTCATTTAATTTCAGATTAAAATCTAGTCATTTCTCACTACTGTCTACTTGTGAAACACTACCTGATTATACTGCCTAACCTCTTTATTGTGTTGTATAACACTTATGATTCTTGTGTTTTCACTTGATACAGGAAACTGTCTACTGCTTCCATTAGAACTATTGGTGCACATTGTTCTAGACTATTTGCTATTGATCTTCAGAATTTGAAAAGATTGAATGATTCTTCTATAGGATATCTTGCCAATGGTTGTAGATCACTTCAAAAACTTAAGCTTCGGCGTAATGCATTCAGGTTTCCTTTTTTATCTCTTGCAAATTTTATTTGATTCAATCGGTCATTTGCATGATTCTCTAAAGGATGCTAGCTAAATGTCCCCTGTCAGGAGAAATAGGTCAAAATAAGATCGACATGTTTATGTTGGTGGTTTTATGAGTTGACTCTGTGCCTTCACGCAAAGGACTAGAAGGAACCTAAAAACCTAAAAGAATAGAAAGAGAGAATGACGGAACAAATCCAAGTCTCAATCTATTGCATAAAATATATAGTGATTTAAGTTGAAAACTTGCATGTATAGTGTATCTTGTTAGTGATTCAACATATAATCCTCTTATAAAGAAATCGAGTTTTGTGGAAAAAATTTTGTGGCTTCAACAATTAAAGGATATCTATAAAAGGCTAGAGCTAGATTGTTTGATTAGTCTTATTGATACAAATGCAATTAATCAGCAAAATGATAAATAGGTCTCTGTGGCACGTTTTTCCTCGTTAGTACACTATTGATAAGTCTGTTGTCTATCTTCCATTCATCTTCATAATAGCTTATTTTGTCACATACAGTGATGAGGCTATTGCAGCATTCTTGGAAGCATCTGGAGGTTCATTGGTTGAACTTTCCCTAAATAATGTTGCAAAGGTAGTAACCTGACTTTATACATAGGATAGTTTATTTCAAATGTATCTTTTCTGATTGGTTGATATGTGGAATAGCTGCAATTAAATGGTTACTGTGCAAGTTGACTAAAATCATAAGCTAGAACCATCTTTAGTTAATTGTTATTTGACCTTCATGCTTGCTTTGTTCAAGGGGTTTTTGTAATGCATCATTGACTAGGTTGACTTTTCATGGTTTTTAACATTGAGTTCTTCAAATACAATAGGATAGTTCTTCGTGGATTAGTTAGATTATCCTGTAAAACACTCTCTAGACTTTTGTATATGTAGAAGTAACCATTATAGTTATCAGTTTTTAATTTATGTATGTTGTGTTGCTATGTTGCCAAGAGCAAATTTTGTTGGCTATTGAGAGTTGAGACAAGCACTAATATATTACCAACATAGCATATTAGGACAGCCAATGATGCCTTATACTTGGAAATAGTGGTGCATTTATTGCTTTGTATCATATGCATTCTAACAGTTTAGTCATTACTTCGCACCATATGAATTACATTGGGGCATTCTAGGAAAACAGATTCACAAACCATTAACACGTGATCTGAGGGATTTTTCTTGAGGAGGAATCATTCGTGATTTAATGAGATGTTAACAACAATTTGAGTTATCATTTTTCAAACATCCAATATCATTTTACACGCAACATTTCAGAACCCAGTAAAACTTGCATGTTGACTGAAAAAAATGAAGTCATTCTCAAGGAAATCATCTAAGCCAGCCAGAAGTTACCAGTTGTGAATGAAAAATCAACAGGATTATTAATTGACAATTTGACATTCCCTAGAATTGAATTCTTATATTGGTTCTAGCTATGTTTTAGTTGGCTATGACCTATGATTAATTTACCAGATTAGTTTCCACCTACTTCTTGACAATTGAGTTGACCAAGCCCTATTTGGTATGCACTAATGGAAATCGGAGAATACAGCAAGCAAGGAGAAAGCTAAGAGAAAAATGCAAGATCACAACAAGAAATAGATTTATGTGGGTCAGCAAGAGTGTTAAGTCAAGACATAATTACTCCAACCTAAGATCTTCATGTGTGCCTTTAGAAATTAGGATTTAAGATGACCAGGTGGACTAGATCTGTTAAGATCTTTGCTTTTGTAGTTGCTTGTTTGCCAGCATATCCGCTGTCGTTGTTCCAGATCATCAGCTGATTGGTTCAACAAATCAACCAATGGGGTCGGCAAGTCAGTGCATCTAAATCGTGCGTAAGTCTTTTAGTTGAAATCATCTACCTTCAGGGGCATTGTTCCCATCCCTAGAGAGGGTGTGGCATTCCTTGCTACTCCAATGAGCTCGACCTCTGAAACTGCATTGCTAACAAATCAGGCTTCAATCATTTCAACATTTGGACGCATTTCTGCTGTTTTAGTTTATGTAGGAGTTTTGTTTCTTTTCCAAGTAGATTTGTAATTTTTTCATGCTACCATTAGATTATTCTTTACACAAAAAGTAGAGCCCATTTATTAGTCTGTGTGTCTGTAACACAGGTTTGTTCATTCTAGCACAATGTGGTAATACTGAATATGTTTCAGATATTTCCACTCTCGCTATTTTTATATGACTTTTTTTAGTGGGTTACATCAAATCTTAATGCAGGTTGCAGAACAAACTGCTCTAGCCATTTCTCACCGGTGTTGCTCCACCTTGTACAGTCTAGATTTGTCATTTTGTCGAGAAATGACAGACGAAGCACTTGGTTTGATTGTTGATAGTTGTTCATCATTGAGGTTTCTGAAACTATTTGGATGCACCCAGGTAGGTGTTGTTTTCATTCACTTTGAACAAGTTTTTTTTTTCTTTTCCCTTTTAATAAAAACTCTAGCTCTTATTATATTGCTCCATGGAGAGAATATACATTTCTTCTTTCAACAAATTCCATTGCCCATATTAATGGTCCAAATATTGATTCTGAAAGACCCATTTTCTCAAATTTTCAGTGTTAAAAAAAAAGGGTTTCGGTGACTTGCATTGTAGGAAAGCTTTCAAGTTTTGCTGGAGTACTAGACCAGTGTAGTATAACTAGTGTAATAATAACTATTTCTCTGCAGGTCACTGAAGTGTTCTTCAATGGTCACTCAAACTCGTCTCTTAAACTGATTGGACCTAAAGGGCAGCTGCTGGATGACATCGATATGTCTTTATTTTGATCAGAAATGAAAGTTTTTCTCTTTTGTCAATTGTGAAGATGATGCACATCTTTCCTCTTCTATGAAAACCTTTTGTTTTTGTTACCGATGGTCAACTTGTAATCAAGTAATACTTTGTTGAATCTAAACATCTACTTCCTGTGGATTACCTAATATCGTTAGTAATTCATTCAATTTCTGTGCATATATATCTTTTTCCCCCCTTTATTTTCTGGCTGCCTCTAATTTGATGTCAACTTTGCACGCATTTCTTAAAGGGTTAATTTGCTCTTGGTGTTAAATTTAGATGCAGTCATTACTTGTTCTTTGCCATGGCTTTATTTTATTGTTAAACATATTAAATTAGGTTTTATTGCACATATTTACATGTGATTACTTGTTCTTTGCCGTATTTATGTCCTTCGATCCCTTTTTAGTTTCATCTTCAATTTCATTTGAGCTAAAATGTGTCAATTTAAGATTAAATCAAACTAACTTATGCTATTAAATTGCAGATTAACTTAATCTACCATGAGACAAATTCAGATCCATTTTTTAAAAAATATCAGATAAAATAAAATTGTGAATTGACATAACCCATGAATTGTCACGCCACTATTTTTTTTTTCTAGAACACCACAAATTATAATAACCACTTGAAACTAGACGGATTCGCTTAGCTCATTGATCCGATTACCCACCGCAGCAGAAATGGAAGAACGGATTCGGATTTAAATGATTCCCACTTTCGGGTTCCTTTAAATTATTCGGATCTCTCTGAGTTGTCCGTTGCACAGAGTTCCCGCAACGTCCACCGTCTACTTTACTTTATCTTTTTCCCATTTATTATATTTTTCCCGAGATAGGTAGAAAAAGAACAAAAAGAACAAAGAGCCTTGTCTTTCTTCTCAGTTCTGTGTTCCATCCCTTCCTTAGGAAGGCAACGGTTTGCTTCTTCCTTTCCCGTGGTGTCTTCTACAGACTACAGCTTAAGCTAGGGTTTGAGAGAAGCACGGAGCGAAAGCGAGCAATGGAGCCCTTCGCCTCCACCCCCGACGCTCCTCCCACTTCGGTCGGCCTCATCTCCCATCTCTTATCCACCATCTTACTATATTCAGGTAGGTGAACTACAGTTATCCATCTTCTTGCGTTCCTGCAATCCTACTCCCAAACTGATGGCCATCGCGCCCTCCTTCCTTCCCCAGACGGCGTCGCGATCCACCGCGCCATAGAGTTCCTCCCTTGGCACCGGACCGATGCGCTATCGGTCTCGATCGGAGACGCCTGGCGGGAGGTGCGGTCGTGGGCGCTCGCGCCGGTGCTGCGTGTTGCGATCGTCGTTTGCTTGGTGATGTCGGTGATGCTGCTGGTCGAGGTGGTCTCCATGGCCGTCGTCAGCCTCGCGATCAAGATCCTACGCCGCCGGCCAGAGTCGCGCTACCGCTGGGAGCCGATCAATGCCGGGGCTGATCCGGAGTCCGGTAATCTGGCTTTTCCGATGGTGCTCGTTCAGATTCCGATGTACAACGAGAGAGAGGTAATAAAACGATAATTGGTACTGATTTACTCTAATTTTAAATAATTCTTTTATTGTTTAACTAAAACGATGCCACTGGTCGGTGGGTGCAATGAAATTGGTTGCAGGTATACAAGCTTTCCATTGGGGCCGCTTGCACTCTATCCTGGCCGTCCGATCGGATCGTAATCCAAATTTTGGATGATTCCACGGATCCTACGGTCAAGGTATCGCTATTTCCTGTTGCATTTAATCAGTGCCAACCGATAAAATCTGAGTTTGGTTAAAAAGCAAGCAGCAGATGAACATGACGCGTTGATTCTGAAACTTTGCCTTGGAATATATGTTTGCTGTAGACGTTACTGTACTACTGTTCTCTAGGGACACAAAGCCGGCATAAAATTTAGACTTTAGAGGTCGTACGCTAAATGCAACTTGTCTTTTTCTTAGAGGTCCAAAATACTTTGTTTGTTAAATTGTCGACAGGTCATCTTTTGTTGTTTCCTCATACATTCTCTCGTCTTTTAGGGCAAATTACCACATTACTCAGTGCATTCTTTGATCACATATTGTTTATTGAATTAATTATTATAGAATAAACTGGGCACTTTGATTTTGCTCTGTTGTTTTAATATATCATATATATTGTGAATTATGTGGAGACGATAGCGTGGCCACAAGGAGAGCAACGTGACATAGGACTATAATGTAATTACATACTTGGTTCATTTGAGTATATTGCAGCTGTTTGAAATGTGTGCTGGAAATAATATTATCTTCCTGTCTATCTACCTAGGACATATTAGTATATACTGAATTTTTATTGGGATACTTGCCTAGGCCTATGTATAATCAGAGAAGATAGCATTTTCGTTGGGATCTTGGCTTTTAATGAATTCAACTAATTGCTGTATCAAATTTTTCTTGCTGTAAAATTATACACTTTTGGAGACTACTAACTTGGTCATGTAAGGTTGTCCAAGTCTGTTCAACAAGTAGATGAGCTGGCCAGGTTGAGCGAACAAATTGGGCCAGGTGGATCAGATACAAGATGGGCTACTTGGATAGTGTGCCCCAATTCGCCTGTCTTAATGGGCCAAGCAGATTGCTCTATGGAGAGGTCTGGCAGGACGCACTAGTTAGACTGAGTGTACTAGGTAGGCTAGTATGATTGGATCAGTAATTGGACAGAGTAAACAGACTACGTATTAGGCATGCCATATTGGTTGAAAGAATTTGATAGAGTTAAATAGAGTAAATTATTTAACTAACGTTGTTCCGGCCAAATACCGTGGATGATCAAACCACTAGTCAACGAACGAGCTGATGTGCACGCTCATGGGAGGTAGTTGCCGAAAAAGATGAAAAGGTCTGAAAAGCACTCAAGAGAGAGTTAGAATGACACTGAGTGTGAATCTTGGCAAGTCATTCCGACGCTCAAGTTAGAGTTTTGTGAGAGGAAGGAGATTAAGAACTTGGAGAAATTAGAGTTCTGTGTGTGCATACCTATGCCCATGGGTATGGGCAACCTTTTATAGAGTTGTTCTCCGAAACATCAACATTCGTTTAAGAAATATTATGATATGCGTGCTTCTGTTTCGATATACGCGTTCTAATTGTTCATGTCTTTTGAGATAGTTTCCTTGTTCTTCGGGGGAAACAATTTTAGGGTTTCTGATCTTAAAGATGAATCGGTTTTACCGGCCACCGATGAAAGATCTGACACCGAGATGAGGTTGGCGCATGAGACCGAGGTGAGGTCGAGTAGTGATCGAGGTCGGGGCCATAAGGTCGAGATTGGGATCCGAGATCAGGGTGAAGTCGGTACATGAGATCCAATAAATACCGAGGTTGGGATTCGAGACCAAATAAAGGTCGAGTTAGGGACTCGAGATCGGAATGAGGTTGACGTATGAGATCCAGTAAACGCTAAGGTCAGACTCCAAGACCAAGTAGAAGTCGAGGTCGGGACTTAAGATCGGGATGAGGTCGGCATATGAGATCCAGTAGACGTTGAGGTTGAGCTCCGAGACCAAGTGAAGCTCGAGGTTAGGACTCGAGGTTGAGATGAGGTCGACGTATGAAATCCAATAGACATTGAGGTCGGGCTTCGAGATCAAGTAAGGGTTGAGGTCGGGACCCAAGATTGGGATGAGGTCGGCATATGAGATCCAGTAAATGCCGAAGTCTGGCTCCGAGACCAAGTAAAGGTCAGGGTGAGATCAGTGTATGAGATCCAGTAGACACTGAAGTCAGGATTTGAGACCAAGTAGAGGTTGAGGTCGGGACTCGAGACCAAGGTGAGGTCGGTGTATGAGATCCAGTAGACGCCAAGGTCAAGCTCTGAGATCAAGTAGAGGTCAAGGCCACCAACTAGCTATCCTTTAGGTTTTGTCTAATCCTCCTTAATCTTGCCTAATAGCTGCGCGTCATTCCACATCTAAGGCTGCCACTTTGGACTTCCATCATATCAAATGTTATTATAACCAAAAAATGAATTGAAATGAACTATTCCCTTATTCGGAATTCTATTGTCACTCAGATTTTGTCCATTCTATTCTATAGTACCAAATGCAGCCTAACAAAATGGACCACTAAATATATTGATATATGTCAGTTACATGTTTTAGCATTGGTTGGTACTGCTACACCCATCTAGTATTTTTATGATATTCTAACATATGAAATGTTGTATTTTATTGCAATAGTGAGATCTTGGGTATGGCTAAAAGGTCTGCCACTAGTCTCTTTTCCTTATCAAGGCTTAACATTATTAATGACAGACTACTCATCTTGCCATGCTGCCATTTGTTTTGACTAAAGCTATTGCATTTATTCTAGATAGATTTTCATTTCAGGGCATGGTGGAAATTGAATGCAGGCATTGGGCAAGCAAAGGCATTAATATACATTATGAAGTTAGGAATAACAGGAAAGGGTACAAAGCTGGTGCATTGAAACTGGGAATGGAACATAGCTATGCCAAAGAATGTGAATTCGTTGCCATTTTTGATTCTGATTTCCAACCAGAAGCTAATTTTCTCAAAAAGACCATTCCTTTTCTTGTTCATAATCCAAGGATCGCACTTGTTCAAGCACGATGGCAATTTGGTAAGTCTGTGATTTATTTCCAGCTTAGTTTGTTTTCGACTGCAAGTAATTATGGTTTGTTTTTGCATATACAATAAATCAGCTGTAATGCCTTAATAATCAAGGTAAGGTATAGTCAAATGCCTCTCTATATTAATCATTTCTAGGTTTTCTATTTAGCTTCTTTTGTATGTAATACTAATAATAAATCAGAATTATCGGATGTTGGTCTGGATTGATATGAAAATATTATTACTGAATTCTTATCAAGTCAAGGAACCTGATGCTGGAATTTAACTTTTTAAGTGTCTACTAGTCATTAATAAGCATATCTCCATTTCTTACAAATCATATGTAATTGACAATCAACACTGAATCATTTAGCACAATAATTCATCACTGAAATGTTCAGGAAATCGAAACATGTATCAGCAACTTTTTTTATGAAATCACAGAAACTTTCTAGCAGTCTATGTAGCTATACATATTAAAATCAATGATAACTAGTAGTAGAACTTGCAAGTCCCAGACCGAAGAAGGGAGCTTTCACAATGTTTTGTGTGAAGGCCTCTTTTACAGTCATTAGATCTGAATAGATTTGATCTCAATTACTAATTGATCAATGATTTAGATTAATTACTCCAAATTTATTCGAATCCAATGGTTTTGAAAGAGATCCCTTTATATTAGTTTTGTCCCAGCTATCTCCCTGCTGTAATTCTTTGGAGCACCTCTAGATGCTTTAACAGATCTACTTACAGTTGGTTTAAGCTAATATAAAAGAACATCGTTCCACTAGTGTCTATGGAGTTATCTATAACTCCACAAGAGATGGTATCTACGCTATAAGTTATTTACTTAGTTTGTAAGTCTATATCTACTTATTTTGTAAGTCTACTGTATGCAAATTGCACAAAAAGTTGATTGTTTTGGTGAACTCGGCTTAAGTTCTACCATATGCTTTTGCACGGATTATTTTAAAATGCCTTAAAACTTGCAAAAAATATTTTCCTAGCTATATGACTGCAATCAGTCATACTTAGCCTACTACTATTTAATGCCTGATCCTAGTCAGGATTAAATGCTATATGATTGACTACCCTGCATTCTTTCTGCACCGATGTCTATTTGCAGGGAGCAACTTGTAGAAGGGAATTGTCATCCATGTTTAGTCCTAAGTCCAAGAACAGATAGGGCATATAACTAAATTGTCTATGTGCTTTACATACAAGAGCTAGATTGCTGTTAGAAAACAAGTCTTTTTTTCTGATGTGTTCTCTTCCTTAATGACAGGAAGATGCTGATGTGGCATTTCATGGACGATTTTGCAGTGAATTTCAGTGATTGCCTCATGACAAGGATACAAAAGATGACATTGGATTACCACTTTAAAGTGGAGCAAGAAGCAGGTTCATCCACCTTTGCATTTTTTGGCTTCAATGGTAATTCCCAGTCAGTTCCTCATTGCATATACAAAAGAAGCATCATGGTTATATTGCATATTATCCTGCAATTGGACTCTTTTAAGACCATGTCATTACGAGTGACAATCTACTCTTACAATAACATCAGGTTTACTACAGTCTTGACTATTTTTTGCTGTCCATGAGGCCTAATACAATTGTCCACATGTTTCTTGGACTTGGAAAAAAACATTCGGGTATCTGGATTTGTGACATGGCAGGTTAACCATTTCAGGACTGTTTTTCTGTCTATTTGAAAACTAAGTTTGATCTACAATTTATTAGCAATCGTGGGGAGTGATTGATTTTTAATAAATAGTTCCAGACATTTAAGCTTTGTTTACTGGGAGGTGTGGATCAAGAAGAGAAAGGAATCCAGACTTTCTAAAAGACTTTTAAATAGTTCCAGACAGTTATTACTGTTAACCTTTGTAAAAGAAAAGCATTTATAGCTCGCCTTGATTTTTAATAAATAGTTCCAGACTTTTAATTGTAGTTCGCTTGATTCATTTTCAGTTTGCATTCATGTTTAATCAATAGTTCCAGACTTCTAGTAGTAGTTCACTTGATTCATTTTCAGTTCATGTTGATTTTTAATAAATAGTTCCAGACTTTTAGTAGGTGGCTACTGTTGACCTTTCTATAAGAAAAGCACCATTAGCTCACCTTGATTCATTTTCAGTTTTTTCAGTGACTTTGCTCATTTTCACTAAATGTGTTTACAGGGACTGCTGGTGTGTGGCGTACATCCGCAATTTATGAAGTTGGAGGCTGGAAAGATAGAACCACTGTTGAGGATATGGACTTGGCTGTACGAGCAACTCTCGGAGGCTGGAAACTGTTATATGTGGGTGATGTAAAGGTAGATGTTTTAAGTCGTTTAAAATTTGCATCGTTCAGCATACAAATGAGATAAAATTTCCCAATCATGCAATGGTGTAATAAGTTGTAGGTTCCATGCTATTTAAATGCTGCATACAAGAAGACTGATAATTTTGATTTTTTACAATTTGAATTAAGTCAAAGTTTGAAATATGAAAAATAAACGGTGACTTTGAAGTACTCATTCATTATAGTTGACTGTTAAATGATTTGAGTTTTATCAGCAATGAAGTACCCTCCTTATAGATCTCGTCTGGCAGTTTAGCAGGATAAGCTCCAGGTAGCCAACCCAAAAAGCTATCTGGGATACAGCTTGTTTTTGTTTTACAATGGAATAATTGATACTTGGTTTAATGTACTTTGCACTAGTTCGTAATGCTCCACAAATTCATCTATGATCAGACAACTGTGATCTGTAAAAAACTTTGTTTTGTATACCTATCGATACTATTCTAAACAATTTGTTGTGAATACTCTCAAGCGTCCTTTCACCTTATAAAATTCTGATTATTATGCTAAAACTTATTGGCGGTACAATCTAGGTTAAAAGTGAATTGCCCAGTACTTTCAAGGCATACCGGCGCCAGCAACATCGTTGGACTTGTGGAGCTGCACACTTATTCCGGAAAATGGGCATTGAGATATTAAAGGCCAAGGTTTGCCTTGTGTTGAAACAGGACTTTCAGCAGCTTCTTTCTTTGCTCTAAGCACTGTTTCTTTCATGTCACACAGGAAGTATCAATATGGAAGAAATTCCATCTAACCTACAGTTTTTTCTTTGTAAGAAAGATTGTAGCCCACTTTGTCACATTCTTTCTATATTGTGTTGTGATCCCAACATCCGTTTTGATTCCTGAAGTCGCCATTCCAGCATGGGGAGTCATGTATATTCCTTCTACAATTACCATTTTGAACGCCACAAGAAATCCTAGGTTGGTCACATTTTGATTTTCTTATAACCTAGCCTTCAGTCTAATAATAATATCCAAAATATAGATTCTCTTGAACGTTACTTAAGATTCACTCCTTGTCTATTTTTGTTCCTGTTACAATTTTTCGGAGATATTTTGCAATTCTCTTATTTCTGTGGCAGTTCTCTACATCTTATGCCATTTTGGATCTTGTTTGAGAATGTCATGGCCATGCACCGGATGAAAGCAACTATAATTGGTCTATTGGAGGCTGGTACTTTTGATGAATGGATAGTCACGGATAAGCTGGGAGATACACTCCAGGATAAAACTAGAATCCCATTACTAGAACAGGCATCAACCAGTCTAAGGGACAGGTAACCAATATGAAATTTATCATTCATTTACTTCCCGGACACTATCATTTACAGTCTTCCTGTTCACTTTTCACCCACCCAGATTAAACTTACCAGAACTTGGATTTGCTGCATTCCTCTTTCTTTGTGCCTGCTACAATCTTGCCTATGGTCAAGACTACTACTATGTTTATATCTATGTTCAAGCTGTTGCATTCGTAGTTGTTGGCTGTGGCTATGTTGGAACCTTTATCACAAACCCGTAGCCATGCTGATGCAGTTTTGTATTCCTTGACAAAACTTTCTGAGGAACTATTATTGCAGACTGTAAACCATTTATCTAGTCATGATTAACATTGTTTATGGTAGAAGCTCAGGAGAGTGCCTACCGCTACATAATGACTTTGTACGAGAGGCAAAGTTTTTGGAAGCCTCACTGTTTCAATTTTGTTCAACAATTGAATTGCTCTGGTTCCAGAGAGTCATAAGTTTCTGTTGTCGGGATTAAGCAGCAGAAATTGTTTAGACACATCAAACTTCAGCCGTTTGCTTGAAATAACTGATTGCGTTGGCAGAACATTACTTGCTAATGTTCCTTTTGCTGTATCGAAGCATTTTTAACAATTTGTCTTGGTAGGCATTCTGTGCTTCATTATGTTTTCTCTCCCTACAGCTGAATCATCCATGAAATCTGCCCGATCTGAATTGAGCTTCTTTATCATTATTATTTGTTAGTTGCTGTTGATTTCTTTTCCTTAGCGGGCAGATGTTTGTCCTTTTTATGTGCTTAAAATTGGTTGGTCTTAGTCTTCAACAATTCATGCAAATATTTTGATCTGAATCTGATTGATCGGGTCAGTCTAATATTGTGACAATCTATCACTTATCAATTCAGTTAAGTGCATCTAGATCAAATTCCACGCCTATAGATAGGTAAACAGGATGCGTCATATAGCATGTAAAGTAATTTTGTATTAAAAAAGGACACAAAATAGGAGAATATATAATAATGAAATTTACATTGAAAATCCATTATTTAATAATTTTGCGAATATTTGTTTGCCAATAGATCGACATTTAACCTCAAGATTAGGCTTGTCATGACCGGACTTGACGCAAGGCAACTGCGGTTCATCTGTTTAAGTCTGGGATCTGTTTAATTTGGTTTCTGGATCTGTAATAGTACTGTCGATACTATCTTTGTTCTAGGCATTTGGTCAAAGTTTTCGTAGAGTCATGGGGCGCTAGTGTCGTGGATCGTTATCTAGATTTTTGGTCCATAAATTCGAAAGAATAAAGGATTATCTATAAAGAAATTGATGTATGGCTTTAAGTTTCCTGAGTAACGAATGCTCGGTGCGGGGGCTGAGATCTTGACTTGATCTTAAGAATACCGTGGACTGTGAATGGACCAGGCTAGAAGAATTTGTTGGGTGGGAGTGCCATCGGTACTATTGAGGGAGAAGATGTGGATCCTACTGCAAAATAGTCTTTTTTATGGAATGCGCAGTCTGAGATTTGAGAATATTTTAGAGTTTTTTTTTTTTAAAAATTGATTTTAGAATATTTATAATTTGTATTTAATTGTATTAGTTATTTTACATTTTTTTATTCTTTAGACAAGTTAATGATAAATTTATTAGGGATAAATTAGATCATTAGTTTATAAAGAATATATCTCATTAATATAAAAGAGACTAATATCTATTATCTTGAGTTTAATAAATTTACTTTGTCAATCTAACTCTATAATAAATTTATAAGCTTAAAACAATCATACTTATGTGTAGATCACAATTTGAAAATTTACACATGCATTGTGACATTAGCAAAGAACCTAGGTTGACCCTTTGATTCGCTAATAGACAATCAAAAATTAAAACAAAATGCAAGTTTTTTTATTTGTTTCAGTAGAGGATGTCTATTTAAAGCCAACACTCAACAGGATTGAATATAATCTTGAGTGTAAAAAAGTTTACAGGATGACTAGTATTCTACATCTAGAACTTCGTTGACCAAAATTACACGGCCTCAAAGAGAAGTATATTATCAAAAGGTAACAACACCAAAATTTCTCACCTTATCTAAAATTCATGAACCTATAATTGTGCTACAAGACTCGATGTTAGAAAATTCCTCTAGCCTGACTATAGAAAATTCCTTTAATGACGAATCTAAAGACACTCATAGATGGCACCAAAATTCTAGAAGGCTCCTGAATGATTTGACTGAAAAAAGACTCCCTTGTTGTTTTGACCATATAAAAGTCTTTAATGGCCATAAAAGAATCCTCCAATGACACAGTCCCTTGATGTTGTAATCGTAGAGTAACTTTTGTTAATTTGTTCCCCCTTGAAACCAAAAGAGTGTTAATTGAACTTCAACTCTTAGTTGAGAAAGGAGTACATTAAAAACCAACCTTCATCAAACAACACTTAGCACACCATCAAAGCTTTTGTCTCAATGAGTCAACTCTATCCCCCACAACTGATGGCCCTATAATAGTAACACCTAAAGAGTCCCATGATGATTTTTTTTCTTGAGTCTTCTCTGGCGACCTTTGAAAGAGTCTTCTAGTGTGTTTGAACCTTGTAGAGAATCCTCTCTTTCACTGAGGTCTTCTAGTGAATCCCTTATTAATTTTTTTTACTTGACCCTCTAAAGAGCCTGACTATCCTTTACTCAAATCTTCTATAGTTCAATTTTCATATTAGAGAGTTGTTAAATTATTCAGAAATATTCAAATCATTGTCTTTGCATGTTACCTTTGTCACAGGGAAGGTACAAAGATTAGTTTCCTCTTGATCAACAAAAGTGTTTTCTAACTTATTGGAAGGGATGACCAAAAAAGAAGAGAAATAAATCATATATGAAGATCCCAGTTTTTCACCTTTTGAAGAGCCTGCCTAATGATATCATACTTCATGATGCAATCACTAATGCCTGAAAACAATTACCAAAGAAATATAGATTTATTGGGGATAAGCTATGTTGTTGGTTTACAAAGAGTTAGTCCTTAAAAGGGGTAGGAGCCCTTGTATTGATTATCTTGAGTTTAATAAATATTTTTCATTCTTCGTTGATCAAGAGTGAATTTTGATGGCACATTTTGTTCATGTTCAATCACCTCAGCTTGGAAGTACCTGAGCAACTCAAGTTGGTTTTCTAGGGCTCAAACAAATAGTTTAGTGGTTGGATTCAACTGTAGCTTGTCTGTTTTTAAAACACAGACAAAGAGCCATAGACAGATATAGGCAAGACTTAGAGCACATATATAATTTGTTATTGTCTCGGCCAACTACACATGAAGCTGATGATATCCTAGTCTTATCTGTGAATTTCTGTTTATATAACAGAGGCCTTGACTTTTGCAGACGAATTAGATTTTTTATTTAAAGGTGGATTTCTTAGACCATGTCAATTTTGACTTGTCAAGTTGTTGAAGAAGAAGAATGGTTTTTATGCTTTGTTTCACTTTGCAAATGAGCCAAATCTTAGTCTAGATCAGTTGAGCTTCAATTGTTCTATTATGCTTTTCTTGTTACGCTCAATTCAGCTATTTTTCAAAGTTCAATTTTAACTAGATCCATTGAAGGTTGAAATATAAATTCTTCAAATGTAACCTGTTTTCTCTTCTTGTCAGATTCAGCACTTCTTTACGTAGGCTGGCACTACTTCCCCTGGTTCCTCTCTCACTTTTCTTTTCACCAAGGATTTGCCCCTTTCTCAACAGCCAATTGCTGGTGAAAGTCTAGCAAAAATTGAATGTTTGCTTAAAGAAAGGGTCACATTCCATTTCTTCACATGTTCGAACAATACAAAGCTGATGATAGTTCGTTGGTGAATGATTCGCGGATCATTCAAAATAAAACAACTTTTTTGTTCCGTCTTTGACAATTTTGCTTTGAATATTTGAAAATCATGAAGTTTAAGGCCATCTATTTAATAAAGATTCAAATTATCATATAAATTTCAATGAATAAAGATTCATCGATTCTAATGTTTTGTTTTATAAACTATATTGAATCCTTGAATCTCGACGATTCAACATAAATTGACTATTATTATTTCAAGTAAGCCGCCATGGTGAAATTGGTAGACACGCTGCTCTTAGGAAGCAGTGCTAGAGCATCTCGGTTCGAGTCCGAGTGGCGGCATCCTATCCTATCAAAAAAATCTTCTAAAATAGACACAATGGATCCTATACAATGGCTCCTATAATGTATTCAATTCTCGATTTCAATTCTTCGTGTCATTAGTTTAGGGTTTACCTTTTTAACCATAGGAATTCTTTGTGGAGCAGTATGGGCTAATGAAGCATGGGGATCGTATTGGAGTTGGGACCCCAAGGAAACTTGGGCATTTATTACTTGGATCATATTCGCAATTTATTTACATACTAGAACTAGTACAAATCAAAGTTTGCAGGGTACAAATTCGGCACTTGTGGCTTCTATGGGATTCCTTATAATTTGGATATGCTATTTTGGAATCAATCTATCCCTCCGCCCTCGGCCCGAACGGGTTCGCCGCCTCGTGGTCCCTGTCCGCCCCCTCCGGCAGGAACGCCAGCCACATCCAGTCCGTCCGGTCCACCGACAACACCGGAGCTTTCGACAACCGTAGCTCCGCCTCCGTCCGCTCCTCCCCGCTGAAGAACGGCTGGATCAGCACCATCCCCGCCAAACGTATTCGCTCCCACTCGCCCGCCGCCCACAGCCGCCCGACGTGGTGCGAGATGTTCGCTCCCGCAGAGTCTCCCGCCAGGAAGCAGCTGGAGAGATCCGCCAGTCCCGCGGCAGCAGCGTCAGCGGTCGCCAGCCCATTGCTGTCTAGGAATCGAAAGGACGTCCGCCCCGTCCTCGTACGGTGCCGGGTAGCGGTGCTCCGGGGAACGACGGTAGTTAACGGATAGCACCAGGGCTTGGGTCTTACGGCAGATCCGGCGGCAGAAGGAGTCGTATATACGGGAGTCAGCGGAGAGAAAGGCGAAGCCGCCGCCATGGAAGAAGACGATGACGGGAAGGGACTCGCCGGAGCTAGGGACGAAGAGGCGGAACCAGAGCTTACGGGAGGGGTCGACGGTGACGTCGGCGGTGCGGACGCCTCGGACGGTGGTCGCGGAGGCCGGAGAGCGGGCGTCGAGTAAGGAGCAGAGGGAGCGGTTGAGGGAGCCGTTGGAGCGGCGGCATAAATCTATCATGGCGGAAAGGGCAGCGACGGGAGATCCGCGTCTTCCACGGGAGCTTGAGGGAGGCGGCGCCAGGGCGGGGCTTCGCTTGCGAAGGCTCGGTTTCCGTCATCTTGGCGCGGTTTCCGTCCGTTTGGAAAGGATAGGAAAACAGGAGTGTCATTGGTTCACGCTCATGTGTTGGAGATTAACGGTAAATAAACATCCAGATCACGTGATCAGCACGTGCTGGAAGGACACGTGTCGGTTGGCTTCGTTTCTTTCTTTTTTTTAAATATCAATTAAATGAAATAGATATTTACCCCTTTTACTCATATTTCTGTATTTTAAAAGATAATTTTTTTTTCATATAATTAAATATTTTAAAGAAGTAAATGTAATTGGCTAGAAACTAAACCAACAAAACTAAATTTAATTTTAAAATATTAATATCCATTACTTTAAATATATGTCTACCTTTTATTTTCCTTAAAAAATAAATTATAAGGAATAATTTATTTTGAAATTAAAATAATGGTATTTCATTCTAATAAAAATAGAAGAGGCAAAAATCAATAACTAGGTAGCCTAGATTTTTCATTTGAATTTAAGTAAAAAATTTAATCCTATCATTTTAGCATAATCTCATATTTACTATCTAACAAAAATTTGAAAGGTCCATGATTAACAAATTTGGTAATAGAAAAAGGGTATTCTTGATGATGCTCTATCACAAATGGCAAATTCAAAATGGGAATTAAATGAAACCCCATGACCATTATTAGTTTTCATCTCAACTAATAAAACTCTACTAAAGCAACACCTACACTACAATTCCACCACCACCGCCATTGGTCGTTTAGATAGAAAGACGAAATTCTAAGGGCTATTTACCTCAAAATAACGAAAGGGTTTCCGTAAATTGGTATAGAACTCGAGGAGCCATAATGAGTTTTATCGGGAGCTTGGGAGGGAAAAAAGGGCTCCCACACAAGTAAATTTGAAATGAATTGCTTTAATTTATTTGAAATCAAATTAAAATTAAAAAATCAATATAAAAAGTTAAAATTACAATTGTATCCTTCTTTTTTTTTCGGCAAGGACTATGAAACTAGCTAGGCTACGAGGTCGGTCCTATTTTGAAAAAGATCGCGTAAAGTGACGAGCACCACATGGGACTAGAAGTTTTAGATAGAAAAATAAAATAAAAGAAAAAAGAATTCTCTGAAGGAAGGAAAAGAAAAGCCAACTCTTCTTAGTCGTCATCGTCGTCGTCGTATCTTCTTCTTAGTGAAAAGAAAAACCTATTCTTCTTCTTCTGCTTAGTTAACGCTTACCCATCCAAGCAAACGCAGCACAATAATTGTGATGGAACTTCTTGGTGTGGACGTACGGAGTCACGCATTGAAAAAATGAAGGCAAAAAGGATGGTCAAAATTAGCAAGCGTAACTTGCTTATAAAAGGCAGATATTCTTCTGCAAAAAAGGTGGATCTGTCATCTTCGCGGCCCCACACGGTCGGTCCCATGACCATCTGTGAGGAGGTAAATCGAGAAAGTACAGTTGGTTACTAGTTGATTAATTTCGAAAAGAGATGATCAACAATCCCATCTCATATTTTATCCGTCAAATAAATTCAAAAAAACCTAATGACTCAATATCACCCGTAATTCAATCATGATAGATATGTCTTATGTGAGAATTAAACTATGATTTCTTGGAAATATGTCATATCTCATACCATTGCATCAAATCCTAAGGGTGTAAGTTGCAAATAACAATCATAATTTGATGTTGATCAGTGTATTTTTCTATATATATAGTCTCGTTATATTACATGCACATCTTCCCATGTGTGATATACGTTTCCGACTAAGTAGGCGGGACGTCCAGATCACTTTCGGATGCCTCCGACTCACTCCGACCGTACCCAATCACGAACATTACGCACACTCTTCTGCAAAAAGGTGGATCCGCGACCTTAGCGGCCCCACACGGTCGGCCCCACGACCATCTATGAGGAGGTAAATCGAGAAAGTGCAGTTGATTACGACGCAGGAGGGTATTGCCTGGCTTCGCCAGGATTCGAATCCTTGCCCTCTTCTGCAAGTCTGCTGCGTCGTAACCAACTCACCTATGCCCGAGGACAACATTACACGCACTCAGTCATCGACGTTACACACACGGGAAGGCACATAATAAATCAATATTGATGATTGACTGGATGAAACGTCCAAATTAAGTTCGAGCACTCCACTCATCCTGACCCGCACTGTAACTCAGTTACAGACGCTAGCTGTGAGCACGAGAAAACGCGCAGCATATCAATATCATATCTATATATATAGCATTTAATTTAGTCCGGAAATTGCTAAACTTCTATTATTTCAATATATATCATTTAATTTAGTCGGTGGATCGCTAAACTTCTATTATTTGAACATTTATTATATATATATAAATATAGCATTTAATTTAGTCGGTGGATCGCCAAACTTCTATTATTTGAACATTTATTATATATATATAAATATAGCATTTAATTTAGTCGGTAGATCGCCAAACTTTTATTATTTCAACATTTATTGATGTCATTTACTGATGTATTTATCTTCTTCTTAATAAAAAAGAAGAAGAAGAAGAAAACGTTCTCATTGAATCTGAAGAGTGAATTTTGTGATCAATCTCTAATATTTCTTATAAACAAGATATTTTCCCCATATTTATCAATCGAGAAATCCAACTGCATATATATTTGATAATTTCCATCCAAATTATTAATTTGTATACGAGGCATTAATGCGCGCGAAACTAACCAAAAAGAAGTGCTAGCTATGAGATTTAATTAATGGCACATGTGGCAATATCTTCTCCTTCTCCTTCAAATCTCAGTGGACTTCATTTATCTAAGAGTTACAGTGCAATCGTAAAATATTTTTCTTAATTAATTAATTATTCACAGATTGATTTTTAATTATGATAGATTATAGATTAATTTATTTCGATGGAAGATAATTTTAAAATGTTGACTACGAATCAAATTAGTTATTTAACACAAGACCTCTTGCTGCAAAAGGTTGGAACCGCCAACCTAGCGGTCCCCCCACCCCGGCCCCACAAGTATGAGGGGGAGTAAATCACGGTGAATGCGGGACCGGTTACAACATGGTGGTTGAAGACATTTGCACATGGACAGATATTAATGTTATCGCATTTGCTGCCATGGACCTTCGAACCGCCACCTCATGCTGCAAGCATCCATGTCTTAACCGGCTGACCCCGCCCGTGGGGGCAACACAAGACCTCTTGTTTACATGGCTAAGTGATCATAATCGACAGCGGTAAAATCAAGTATGACTTCGACCGACAGCCTCTTCTAGTTGTTGTGGTCATTGATTGAGACTACCTTGTAGCCCTTCTACTAGTTGGAGGTAAAATCATCGTGACAGTCGTGGTGGCAATCAATTGAGTTTTGAGTTATTTTTTTTTTAAAAAAATTATTATCAATTTTTTAAAAGGAAAAAAGTATTTTAGAAAATAAACCCATCATTTGATAAATAAAAAAAAGTTAGAGGTACCTTTTAGATGTTTTTGAAAATTAAATCTATAGTGATTCACTGTGCTCGAGTTCATAAGTTGATTTCTAAAATAATTTGGTTTGATTTGTGATCAATAATTGATTGCTTATAATTTATCAATTAACTGTAAAAATTCCATGCTCCCAATATGTGGACCACAAGACCATTATACAATTCTTAAAATATTTTAAAATCATGTCAATTTTAAAAATTCAAAGTTCTCTATTAAGATTATAAAATTCATATCTACAAACATAATTTCACTCAGAATAATATAAGAAGTGTAATTAATTTGATTTAGTATTTTTGAGATGCCAAAACTTATTAATAATTTTAGAAATCTTAAATTATTTCAAATCAAATTTATTAATTGTACTTATAGGAGCTTCCTAAGTGTAATCACGCTATCAAATCTGGATTCCAAGGCTTGGATTGAGAATTATGAATTTTTAAAATTTTCATAAAT